>NW_015112941.1:381002-393149 GCF_001443285.1 Poecilia latipinna | reverse complement strand
CTTGAAAAATGAAATTCCCCTTTGGGGGGTGCTTTAAAACGAAAAATGTTTTTTTTTTTTTTTTTTTTTTTTTTTTTTCCCCCCTATCGGCGAGTATTATTTCAACCACACAAATAAAAAAGATCCTACCTTCTGTTACTGTTTAAACCCGGCCTTTATTTAACACTCCATAACAGTTCATACTACCTCACAGTCACAGGCTTGCTTGTTAAAGTATTTATGGCACAAAATTTCGGTGCAGCGGGGTAAAGGTCGATATTTACAAGTGAAAGTGTATCATATTCAATGGTGCCTGGAAAAGTAATCAATAGAAACGACTTTCTCAATGGGACAGTCGTGCAGGAAATGGAGGCATTAACTGTCATACCTTTCAATAGAATGCCCGTTAGAAATAATGAGGTCTGAAATGGATTAAGATTCACATCCACTCCAATAATTTCTATCTAGTAGGTTTGACTGATTCTTAGGGTGAGTTGAGTCCCGTCAGTGGCTGAGATGCAGTTCAGACTCGGGTGGAGGTACATATTGTTCCCCCTTGATGACAAAGAAATGATTTCTCAGTTTGCTGTCATCCTACTTCAGTCTCATGGTTCTGCAAAAAAGTCTGATGATCTGAATCAGATGATTACGACGATGTAAACTAATGCATGAAATTGCAAAAAATGGGGAAAAAAAATAAATAAATAATTGTTAGTCAAGATTGTGTCAGCAGATCCGGGAAAATGGAGAAGAGAAACTCGAGCAATGCACAAAAGTACAGAAATCTTCATGATTTTTGGTTGAAATTTGGAAACAACCGATTTATGTTTGCTCAACCAAACTGAGTAATTGAGGAGGGAGTTCCTACTGGCATGTAGTAGGACAAACGGACTCTTTCTAATGAAGTACCAGAAGTAATGTTGGAATGTAAAAAGCAAAAAACTAACCCGTCTGAAGTTGTGTATAAAAAAGCAAGATGGACCATATTAACATCAATCATGCAATCGGGTTCAAAAAAGCTTCACTGTTTAACAGCGTTTACGTTCCCTGCATTAAGAACTGGGAACTTTGTCAAGAGTCGAGGGGAAGGAAAAACAAGCCTTGGGATTTCTGGAGCTGCCTTTATGTCGGCCAAGAATAACCCAGAGCAAAAAGCCAAGCAAACACAGGAGTGATTTTAAATAAAGTAAGGAAAAGGTAGAGCAGCCAGAGTCTCCATGTGAAACCAGCATAACTGTAGAAAAGACCTGACTAAAAAGGGCAGAATTTGGACACTTCCAATGAATTTTCCAAGAAGACTGGGAGAGGCTTCCAGGGCAAAGGTGTTCCAAAGTTTTTTTTTTGGAAAGGTGCTTTCGTTTCCATAGGAGCCTTAACTAAATATCAAACACATGATGGAAATGACAGAGTTGCAATATTTTATTCATTAGCGTGAAGCATTAAAAAAAAAATAAAAATAAATAAATATAATAAAATCCTCCACAAAGTCTTGACTGGATCTGAAAACCTTCCAGTCAGCACTTCCTGAAATCAAAAGCTGCTTATGAAAGTCTGTATTTAAACATCAAATTTTGTTTCCTGTGAGCTTTTTGCAATGCTGGCACTTCCATTTGATGTTGTGTTTTATCTTAAAAAAAAAAGAAGTCCTTTAAACATCTTGTGACTGAGCGTCAGCAGGCAGCAAAACCAAACCATGCCCACAGAGCCTAAATGGATCACTGTTTGTTTGTATAATATTTCACTATGGTCCATTGGTTTCAGCTTTTAGCGAGAACATGGGTGCAAATTATGAAGCAATTTGTTCCAGATGTGCACTGAAAAGACCAAGATTCCTCATTTGCATTTGTGCATGTGGTTTTCAAATGAAACTGAAGCTTTTTTAAACACAATTTCTGAAAAAAAAAAAAACAAGTCCGATGATTACCCGTAATTCATCTTTGCATGGCCGCTTATCAACAATATTTTGCATCTCTGCTGTAAAACAGGATGAAAGTGATGTTTATGAGAATTACAGATCAGGGCTTAGGAGGTGACTGCAGCTGATGGGAAATGAGAGGCACGCTGCTGCAGGAAGAGAGAGACAAAAAAAAACAAAAGAGTTGAGAATGTGTGGTGGTTGTGAAGAAGCTGCGGAAGTGGGGAAGTCTTTGTTTTTCTCATTCTGCGAGGTTCTTGCAGCAGAAGCACGCGAACGCGCTCATCTTCCTTTTGTGGTTAAGGGCTTTGTGTGTGTGAACGGGAACGTGACAGAAGCTCAGACTTGCACCAAATGAGTGGAACGAACAGTGGCAGGAGCGAGCTCGTGCTGTGCTGAAATAAAACCCACGGGAACAAACTGTACCCGGGTGGATGCACAAAGGTAAACCGGCCCAGGTCACCTGAGCTCCTTCCAGTGAAAACAGTCAGAATCTCAGTACTCAGGACTGGGCCTGCTGCAGCTCTCGGAGGCCAAGCAACGGGATTCACCATCTCCTCCTGTAAGTGAAGACATGTGAGAACAGTCAGGTTCCAATTATGCCCAGACCGTTTCCCAGAAGCTCTGAATCCCTTCCCCCCCACCCCTCCACCTCTGCCTCTCAGCCCACCACTGCAAGGGAAGGGGGCACCCCACCGTGCCCTTAGCTGGCCATTCTTCTCTCCAACACTGGGACAAAGAATGCAACCCACACACACGCACACACACACACAAAAGCTTGCACATATGTGTTCTCTGTCATGCAGCACAGACTATTGAGTGTTTCCATGCAATCTGGTTCAAATCGGCACAGAACTTGCCGTTACAGGTCTTTTGGATTTCAGGTCCGTACGTGATATTTTGAGTTTGGCAGGTGAGTCATTGCTCACACATGCTACGAGGTCAAATATCAGCCAGCTCAATGCACAGCCAAACATTAAACAGACAAATTAAGGTAGTCGTTTGCAGCTCCTATTTAAAAAAAAAAAAACAACAACAAATCTTTAGTTTTATTTTCAGATATATGCATCGCGTCGTAGACGCATTCCACGCTCTGCGGTGCCGGCGGGTGTGCTGTCGCTTTACTGGAAACAAAATCCTTCTCAGATCATTTCAGGAATCCTCCCGCTCGGCTAGGGGACACCGAGTTTTATCCACAGGGCAGGACTTCTGAGAAAGGGCGTTTTGAAACAGCCACAACAAAGTCTCGTATTTACCTCCTCCTCCCACAAACCCCCCGCCCCCCCATGTTACCTTTATCTGTGCCTCACACACGACTGTACATGGATTACAATACTGCAACTTTCGCATGTGCACGTGCAGTTTACGGTTACGAAAAGAAAAGACAGTGGAACAATGTCAGCATTTTTTCATATGCGTAAATCTATGTGAGGTTCGAGGATAACAAAATATCAACACGTTTTTAGCTTCAAGAGAAAAAAAAATCACAACTGCTTTTTTCAAGTCAATGAAATAAATTGTTCATTTTTCACACAACACAGCGATGCAAATGAACAAATGGGAGGTTTTTTTTTTTTTTTTTTTCAGTAAAAGACTACTTTTCTTTCTTGATAGTTTCCCAGAAGCTGTTCATTCTGTGACACCGTGACCCAGTTACGAGAGCGGAGAGATAAGACATTGTGCTGTTAAAAAGTTCTCTTTTCTCTTCTTTTACAGTCACAGCGACCAAAATAAGAGACTTTATGAGCAGTTGTAAACCACCCTTTGCAGCTAATTAAAGGACCTTGTAAATAATTTAACAAACACACACACACGGCGCATAACTTCAGTTACCGGTAACTGCACGATTAAAGCTGAGAAGTAATTCAGCCCCTGTCAGTCATGCTAATGTTTGTTCCTGACTGGAATCGGTGCAAAAAAAAAAAAAAAAAATTGGATTTTACTGAGCAGAATCGAGTTGGGAGCTAGACGTTGTCTGTGTGCAGCGCTGATTTGATTTGCAGAAGCAAAAGACGGATCTGTCTTTTACTCGTTCACATTTTGCGGTTGTTGAGTTGCTGATACAGAAAAAAATGTGGTAACTTGGTGGGGCGAAAAAAGACAGAAGCTTGATTGTCCCAGTGGGAAAAATGGGGAATGTGGGTGGCTCTCTCGTTCTGGGAAATCCTTTTTTGTGCGTGCGTGTGACAAAGAAACACATTTTGTCCCACTCAAGTGGTTTTGCATCTTTATCTCAACGTCCTGGTGAACCATCCTGTTTGTTATCTTTTGCTCGCTGTTGCTTCTCGTACATCTTAATTGCACGAAATCCTGGGAACATCGTGGATGTGGATAAGCGACGGGAGGCTTCTAGAACAGGCACGGTGCTTGTTTACATGCAGAAGACGGAGGGCTGGGGACAAGCTGTGCCTTCCTTCCAAAGATTGTGAAGTTAAGATTCGGGGTAAAAAATGGGATAAAGAGAGGCAGCACTCTGGAGCGACTCCAGATGAATTTCCTGTCTGCAGGGAGTGCCGGGTTAGAGGAGGGACAAAGGAAATGCCTTTCAGAAAGAGGCAAGGCATGGGGACTGCAGAGTTCCTTTCTAATCTCTGCTTTAGAGTCAGATACCTTTCTCCTTTTTCTGTGAACTAAGGCTGATGAGTTGATAAATCTGAAGTACTGTGGAACATTTGAAACATTAAAGCAGGAAATGTCATTGCTGGTTATTCATATAGGGCTAATGCCCAAGGATATCAATGGAAAGTTTAGTGAAAGGGAAAAAACATGATGGAAAAAAAGGTGCAGAAGCAACACGGATAACTGCTGTCTTCTTTCTTTCTTTCTTTGGGTTTATGTATTATTTGAATTTGATTAGAAACTGCATTTTGAGTTTTCATCAGCTGTGAACCACATCCACGACTTGAAGTAGTACATGGTGGCATCATGGCGCATTTGCCACCACGTCTTTTCCAGTCGCAAAGTTCACTCGTGTGCCAGGCGCGTCTCGCGGGAGTAGCGTTTCTGCCCAGAGTCGACGTTGGGAAGACGTCGGCGAAACAAAGGGACCGGCGTCAGCAAGCCAAGAAGGAACCCAAAGAAACAGGATACAGCTGGCATCTTATTAGAGGAGAGGAAACAGATACTCAAAGGCGATGACAGAGGAGAGAAAAGAACAATTCACTCAAGCAAAGCTCAGAAACGGAGGACACCTGCATGAGTAACAATACGCGCTGGTATGACGTCATGGCGTCTGAAGCCAGGGAGATCTTGTGCAAGGTCACTGAGGACTCAGCCCTCACATATGGAGTCCCTCAGCCAGACAGGGAGGGCCTGTTGCAGATCAAAGCGAGCTGGTATCCTCAGGCGCATGTAACTGAGTCAGGAAATTCTGCCAGTGTGGGGCATGAAGGAATGATGCATTTTTTTTTTATTATCAGGGAATGGAAATGAAAATATTTTTCAGGTGAATCCCCTCTGATCCATAGCAGTCCCGTCCAGCACCTATCGCAAGTTGTTATAAGCCTCTTTATCAGTGGCCATAAAACGAACGCAGAACAACACAGGAAAGCTCAGCACACTTACTGGCACACATGAGGCTTAAGTTACAACCACTATCTTGCAGAGGAAGCGCACATGTCAACATCTGCATGTGCTTTTGTGAAAATAGATAACCAGAACATGATTCCTTGCGGGGCTCATATGCACACGACCACTCGCTCTTGCTCAGACTCCATGTTCCCTCACCCCCACTTCCCGTGCTTTTTGACCAGTTGTTTTCGGTAAATAGCACCTCTCAGCGAACCCGCACTTATCTCCGTGACAGATTTATTACAGCTGGCTCAATTGAAAGCTGCTTTGTAGGAATCAGAGACTGTTGTTAGCATTCTAATTATACCATGTGCGTTCCTCATCTCCAAGCATCCGATGCGGATAAATAGGTATTAGCAAGAAAAACAAAAAAACAAAAAATACATAAACAGACCAGCAGTACCACAATAGTCTCTTTGTCTGCAGCGATGCGACCTGGGTGTACCTGGGTGTTGCAATGTTTATCTGAACTTCGGTCCCTTATGGGAAATGTGGCAGATCTGCAGGCAAACCATAGAGATGACATCACCTTGCACCATTCTTAGTAACAACCTGCATGAAAAGAATGTTCTTATCAGTGTGTTAACAAGCTTACCTTGAGTCTGCATGTGGTGTGTTGTGTAATGTTTTTAGACACATATGTTTCTGCTGATGTCCTCGGTTAAATTGGACACGACAGCAAAGTTGCAGATTGCATCCAGCTGCATCCTCCCCTCCCCCCGCTAAACTTAGAGGAAAAGCCGCAGCAGTTGCGACCCCTCCTCCCCTCTCCTACAATTTAATTTAAAGTCTGCATACGTTTTTCACTCAGAGACAAAGCTTATCAGGGTCTTCTTAAAGCATATTTGGACTGTGCTGTTTAATAAAGTCTTTCGAGGGTTCAAGAGTTAATCCCCGGTACACACTTTGTTTCCAAGTGCCTAGATGCCAAAATACTCTGCTCCTTAATTCAAGTAATCAGCTCTGCCTAGCAAACAAAAACAGAGCAGATATGATGCAAACCGCATGTGCAGATAGACTTTGTTTTCGATTCACAGCTGCTTCGCAGCTTTCTTTGTGTTGTTTCACTGGAAACGGCGAGGTTTCCACATAATGACGCTTTGTGTCTCCAACTGAAAATAATTCTTCTCCCAGCTTGCCTCATTGTCAAACCTGATCTCTGCTTTAGTTAACCTCAGCTCTAAGAACAGCTGTCTGGTCCTACCTGCTTTAGGACCAGGTAACTGACATTTACTGGCTAATGTTAGCATCTGAAGGAATTTCTCTTTGCTCTATTCTGTACAATCCAAAGAGTTCCCAAACGGCTGATTGTCTTGTCGGTAAACTAGTTTTCTCACTTCCGATTCTGAGCAGACACTTTCTTGTGAAGCGTGGTGTGCTCAAATTATTTTGTATTGACTTGCTTCTTAGTGCTGCATTTGGATAACAGAACTAGCTGAGTCATATATTCTGACAAGTGATATTTCAGGAACAGCCTAAAGTTAATACGGTTTAAAGCGTTATAACCTTTGTAAAATGTATGCTAAAGGTAAATACAAGTCTTCAGGAATTTTCTTGGGAGTTATTCATCTCAGTCCGGTCGATTTATGGTTATAGGTGAAGGTATTGGTTTAAAACATTAACAGTCATATGTTTTTCAGCGGCAGCTGTCACTCATAATCATCTCATTGTGTAATAACAGATAATGAACAGTTTCACAATAAAAACCCCTTCAGGATTAACACACACGTTGGTACGAACAAGCACAACGTCATAGATGTGGAACGATACATTTCTGGAGAGGAGCTCACAGCTGCAAAGTCAAAATTTTCAAAGTAATAGGAAGGGAATGTGAGGCATTTGATCTCCTACAAACACACACACACACAAAAACATTGTGTAGCCTCAGTGTTTTGCTCAGCTACTTCTTTTTTTTTTCCACATGCGATTTTTAGGATTGCTGGAAACCTTTGGTTATTGTGACTCTTAGTGCAGGCGATCCATTGGAAATTCAAAACAACAGCGGAAAAGCTACAGCAGTCGCAACCCTATGGGTGAGGCAGTTGTCATGGAAATACTACACCCATGAAGGCTTTCTCTATTTTGATGTCAACTGCAGATTTAGGGGTCTGTCACCACAAGCTGATAAGCCTCATTAAGACAAACAAGTTTATTTTCTTAACGTTGACATGAAAGTGTGTTGGGACCTGAAGGCCTGAAGTGTATTTGCTTCGTGCCAAGTCTATGAGCTCATCACACCCAAAGTGGACTGGCAGACTTCAGGGAAATTTATTCTGAAGCAGAGGCATGACTTCTATAATGTACTACTACTACTCTAATCTTTTGCACTAAGAAACAGATATGCTCTGGGCTCATAGATTTAGAAAAGTGTAAACATCTTCAAACTGCACACAGCAGGAAGAACTGTGCTGTTTGCAGGGAGGCGGAAGGAAGTAGTTCTTCAAGAAGCAGTTTAAATGCAAAATATTCCTGTCAACCTGTCAAAGATTAATAACTGAGGAAGGAGAAGAAGGAACAAAAAAACAGGCAAAAAAATGTCTTGTGAGGTGATATTTCTCAGTAATCTTGTGCAAAATAATAATAAAAAAACTAGCTTCAAACTTTAAATCTTCAATGTGACTGGCAAGAGATGCTGAAACTGATGGTAGAGGAGCAGAAACTGGACACATATGGACACATAGACAAAGTCAGTCATATATCACACCACAGATGTGATGTTGATTAAAGTTGGCATTGTGTTAGGAGGCCCAGGAGAAGCAAAAGGTAAAGCCCTATCTTGTAAGTACAAAATAGAAGCTTAGGTTTTCCTAATTTCCCACAATCCAGTGTCTTCAGACGGCCATGGAGTCCACATGGAAATCATAATTTGAAGTGTCAAGCATCTTAGATTAGATCAATGTTTCTTTTGTCGACGGAAAAGCTAACTTTTTTTTGCCACGCAAAACAAGATGAAAATTGAGTAGGACTCAGAATCAGAATGCCTTTATTCTCACTGTCCCGAAGCACAACAAAATTTTATTTTAGTCTCAAGTGGATGACTAGAAGCACGGCCAGAAGGTGAAACAAGCTGGAAGAAGAACCAGCAAGACTTTATCTTTGCATATAATGCAGGTCCTACTTGCAATTTTCGAACCTTTTACTGAAAAAGCAAATTCAAATATGCAGTTTCAAATTTAAAAAGTAGATCTCAGAAGAATCTGGGATAAACATTTCATCCAAGTGTAGAGAAACTATATCCTAGAAGTTTTTCTGGATCCTGGCAACTCTTCTTCATGTTTTAAATGTGTCTAAAGCGAAACCTGAGGGCCAAGGGTTGAGATACACTGATCTATAAATTTATATTTTAGTTGACTAAAATGTAAATCTGAATAAACATTTTGATGAAAAAAAAAAAAACTATGATTGAACCTAATTTAAAATTTGCTGACTTATAAACATTCAACCATTAAGCATTTTTCTTGATTGCTGTCGTAGAAATGACTGCTTACATTGCCGCCACTCCAATTATATCTGACTTCTTTCGTTGAGGAATATAATGTAGGATGAGTCATAGCCTATTACTAGAGCTACAAGAACAAACTGTAAAAAAACGCAAAACATAATGTGCTGTTCCGACGTTGCTGCATTTCTTTTTCAAGAACTGCGGTGTGCCTCTTGTGAGCTTTGTGACATTTTCCACTGGAAGATGACTGAACGTGACACTTCACATAGCACACCTGAATGCTCAAGGAAACTTTCTGACAGGAGGGAAAGTGAAACAGTGAAACTGAGGTTTTCGAAGGAATGCTCTTAACTGAAACTCAATCCAGCAGTCGTGCTCCATCATAACAAATGAAGACGCTTCATGCTGACAAAGATCTGATTGGGAAAATCTCTCAATGGGGAAAATTCTCCCATTTGTTTAAGGCCACAGGCAGCACTCTTCCTCATTGCAAGAGCATGCCAGCCTGCACCTGGCAGCACTATGTTTTAAGTGTAACCAGGACCAGCAATTTTAAGTGATTTCCATATCACAAGAGTGTATTTTGGTAGCTGAATCGGAGTCAGCGTATACAAAATGTTTCATGATAAGTAGATTGGCTGGAAGAAGTGACAACAGATGTCAAACTTTGTTCTGAAGAACTGTCAGACGCCATTCTTAATTTAGATGTTGGTATTGCCCCATCTTTTCACAGATTAAGTGCCAAGAGAGACTTCACTAAAATAGGATCTCTGGATTTTTTGTCTTAGGTATCCTGACCATGAACCAACAATATCTGTGGACTCTGGAGACACTTTTGCTTTGCAACAAATGCTCCATTATGCTCTCTTGCCTGGTAACAACCAGCCCTGTGTATTACACTTTGTCCCGAACAGAGGCTCTGGGCTCTCGGCTATTGAGAAATGATTGCTTCCCGGAGGCATGGATTGCGTTCAAGTTTTAAATTTGACGACGCTAAGAAGCTTACCGGAAATTGCCTATGCTGTAAACAACCGTCCTCCGCTGTCAATGTTAGTGCAATATTTGAAAGCGTGGCCAACATGGTCTGGATGGCTTCGTTCACTTCACTTCCTCTGCTGCCATTGCTAAAACTACAGGCGAACTACAACTCTTAGACAGTGTGGAAAATTAATGTTATCGTTCACAACTAGTCTTTCTAGTTTGTCGATTGGTCCAATCAAAAATCGACTGGAGATGATCCGAATCAAGAGGAGACTGTGCTGAAAGCCAGAATTTTTTTTGACCACAACTGCACAGGAAAGCAGTTGCCAGGCTACCATGAACCTGGAAAATTATTGCAAATCACAAAAACTGCGCTTGGATTATTGGTTAAAAAAAAAAAATAATAATAATAATAATAATAAATGGTTCTGGAGGATGTCTTGAGTGCATTCTTTATTTATGGCAGTCTGAGTTAGACAAAGCAAGGCCACACATGGATGTAACACTACCAACATTACTTCTGGTGGGGTTCGTGTTTTCTTTCATACAGAAATATAGTCAGTTCCTATCATTCATGTATTCGGAGTCAAACTCAGTTACATGGATTCCACTACAATCCAAGTCATAAATGTCTACTGTCTATCCTGTAATCTGATTTAATAATATGAGATGAGCTATAGTGGACCATCAACATATTCTCTGATGGGACAATAAAGTTCACCTTGATGTTGATGTCTTCTTAGAGAGACCAGCTTATCTTTACTCTTGATAGGATGATGACATCTTACCATAAATCAGATTCGTTTTTTTTTGTTTGTTTGTTTTTTACAGTGCGGCTGAAAGAGAGATTTTTCAAATTTCTTCTCAAAACGTCAGCCTCTCGTCTTAACAGGACGATGAAGAAAACTCCAGCTGAGTCAGGATTTCTCACAGTTGAATTTGTGACTGAGACCACATAATTAGTGGCTGCAAATGAGGAGCAGCACAGGATATCTGTCTCTCCAAATAAGTTGAGAGGTAGCAATCTGTCTTTTTTTCCTTAATACTGCATTTACATTATGCCACATGCTGGAGATTGTTGGACGTTTAACAATAGGTTTTTTCCCTGGTACTATGTATGATGAACAATTATTTTTAACAGACACAGACTGCCAGAGATGTGTGTGCGTCTGCACGTTTCCATAAGCAGACACATTGCCGTAGCTGCTAAAGGTTGATGACTAATTCTCAGCATGCTTTTGGGTCTTAAAAAAAAAAAAAAAAAAACTATTTATGCACGCTTTATACTTTAAGTGTTAGAGACATAATGCAAAAGAACTTTCTGTTCTGTTCCAGCAAGTTACACAGGATTTTCTGACAAAGAATGTTGTCCTTGTTGTGTGGAACTGCGCACATCCTGAGGGGAAAAAAGGGCTGGTCCAAGATTAAGCAGTTGATATTCATTCATATCAACTGTTGAATCTGTAGCTAAGATGGTTAAAGAGAGATGAGATTGCTTGTGCCAATAAGTGGGGAAACAAAAGCCCTAACTGCCCCAACAGTCACTTTAATGTTCATAAAGTGATGCATTGTGTATTTTCCAGGCCCATCGTGCCCTTTTATTACTCAATTAACAGAACTCCAAAAATTTAAACAATTCAAGTTGTTTCCTTCCGTGGAAACAACTTCATTGTGTCTGCAGTGAGATCACGGGCAAGGTTAGTGAAGACTGAATCATATCACATTTGAAGTCATTTAGAGAGAGGAGCTAGGAGGACAGATGTTTTGGCGACTAGGCAACTATCTAGGCAACTTCATGTCCATATGACTGAGTCACATAACGTTGGACATGAAGGAAAGATTTTCCAATCAGGATTTAAAGGCAAACTATTTCTATTTTTAGTTGTTTTGATTTTTTTTTTTTTAAGTGTTGCTGGACATTTTTTGATTAAGTCCCATCTAATTGACCTTTTGGTCAAAGTTCTGCAGGAAGCAAACATTCAGAGCTGGCATCACCACCCTTATCTGGAACTGGAGAGAGGATCCAGCCCATACACATTAACTCTATCTGGAAAATATCACGCTTACTGGCAAAAGGCAGGCTCAAATTACGATCACTATGTTGCAGAGGAAGTGTGTATGTGTTTCTGTATTTGCATATGTTTATGCAAATTGATAGCCGGAATATAATTCCATTGCACATTTGCCTTTTTTTTTTTTTTTTTTTTTGGTTGCCACCTTTGGGGCTAAACTGTTTTTTTTAAATTGGTTTAAAAAAAAA
>NW_015112941.1:373986-377871 GCF_001443285.1 Poecilia latipinna | reverse complement strand
TAAAATTTATAGCCGGAAAAAAATTTCCTTTCCATTTTTCTTTTTTTTTTTTTTTTTTTTTTGGCTGCACACTGTTGGGCTAAACTGATTTATTACAACTGGCTTAATAAAAAAAAAGTATGTTGGGGATTTGTGCGGCTCAAAGTCCAGTTTTAAGATTTCAATTATGCCATTGGCTCTTGTTGCCTCCAGTGGGTCTGATGCAGATAACCAGTCACTGCTGGCAGAAATATGCAAATACAGATAGGCAGGCAGAAGTAGGCCAGCTCTATTATCTGCACTGATGCAATCAGAATGTTTGTCATCATGATCTGAACCCCTATCGTTTTGGGGAACGCAGCAGATGTGCACTCTGTGGAGGCGCCCTATGAACCGTTATGGTGATGCGATCACATGTTCGTATAATAAAGTGCTCGGAAGCAGTTCAGACTTCGTTTCCGAATGTAATGATTCCTGACAGGGTGTCAATTAAACTGTATCTACAGTCTGCACAGGCTTCTTAGTTTACGATTATAGGTCTTGACATGTG
This sequence comes from Poecilia latipinna, assembly GCF_001443285.1. Taxonomy (NCBI): domain Eukaryota; kingdom Metazoa; phylum Chordata; class Actinopteri; order Cyprinodontiformes; family Poeciliidae; genus Poecilia; species Poecilia latipinna. The sequence goes on along the minus strand of NW_015112941.1, from coordinate 377,342 downwards.
CATTTTGAGAAGATATACTATGGTAAACTGCAAAAAAAAAAAAAAATCTTTATCAGATTATGCACTTTGCACATGATTTGATTCCACGGTGCCTTTTTTTTCCGGGTCTTCTAGATGTATTCAGTCATATTTCACCAGTGAAGTGGATCATTATGATTTGGTGGATAAGGTGCAATTCTGTCGTAATTCATGTTTGTTAATCAGTAGAGAGAGTTTTGGTAGCACCGATAAGGTTAGTTTGTGCTTTACCTTGAGGAACTGCACTCTCAAACAGCAGAGCAACGCTGTGTGATCAGAGCTATGGATCAGAAATATGGAACGCTAACGTTCCAAGGCATTGTTTGCAAAGGATCCAGGACAACTGATGCCCCAAATTCTTGAAAGTTGTGATATGTAACTTTTAGTCTTCCTCTTTTAAATAACCTATTGTGCAACTTTAGGTCTTGAACTACAAATGGTATGTTTATTCTCAGTCAAATGAAGTCCAATAAGGAAGAATCTGGCTGCAGACAAAGTTTTTAAAAAGATCCAGGGTCATTAATTTATGCAACTTCATACTACAATCTTCCTATACAGTAAAAGCAGTTCAGCATTTCCCTGCTCTTATTTGCCTGATAATTCGTTAGACAACATACCTTAGGTAAACTTTTAGCTCATCTTTTTGTGCAGTTTAGGTGTTCTGATGAATGTTTAGATGAATCTCACCTTTTCTGGTAACATTGGAGTGAAGTATTTATTTATTTATTTTCTGAATGAGTAGAGATACAAATTTAGAATCTGAATACAACCTTCCTGTAAAGACAGAGGTTGTGTGCAGAACACAATGTTCCTTGCGTAGGGAAATAATGACATAGTCGATGCCAAGCCAAGTTCTATTTGGCTACATTTGCATTAGTTAACTTCTTTGTCAGTGTCACATGTTCCTATTCCAGAAATTCCATTTGTACATGTGGTTGGGAAAACAAAAAAAAAGACAAATCTGTCCCTGACCTTTTCTCTGAAATATTTGTAAGACAGACTAAAGACTGGAGAAACTCAATAATGTCTCTCTGAGAAATTACAGCTTTGAGTCCAAGCTTATTAACAGCTCCATCTGAAGTCCATAACTCTGTCATGTGGCTAAAATAGTAACAAAGGCAACTGCGTTTTGAAATGCATCTCACCACAATAGCTTAAACTTTTCTTACCATTTTGTTGTGCTGTTGCTTTAACTAAAGGCATTCGTACAAGAAGGCTTTCTATGCTAAAGCTATCTTTAACAAAAAGATCTTTTAGCTCCAGTCTTCATAAAGGGGCTATTATGTGATGCAGCTCAGTTCTAGAGAAGCGCATGTGGTTGGAATGTTTGGCAAGACTTCACCAACAATTAAAAGTAAACCAGGAAATATCGGAATAAAACTTAGAAAATTACTTCTCAAAATATTCTTAGAAATTGTGTTGAAATTGTTTCTGTGGTTAACCACTTTAAATGTAAGATAAAAAAAATAAATAAAAAAAAACGAGAAAAAAACAAAAAAACAACTTTTGAGGGTAATTTTGTCAAGCGCCCTCCCTGCAAATGCTGCAGTGAAATATTAGAATAATTTTGTGACTGCAAAGCAGATCTGCTCTCTGTTCTGTTTTTGGCACTTCCCAGAAGACAGCTGTTGTAGCCACAAATAGACACCAGATGATATGTAAGAGGAATGGAAGTATGGAAACTTGGCCTGAAATTACCAAATGCAGCAGCAACAAACAACAAGCAAAGCGAGAAAATGGTGTAAGACAGTAAATTATATGATTAAGACCTTCCAATGCCTTAAATATGTCTTTTGTGCTTTATTTTTGGGTCACATCTACATGATTCATAACATCAAGTAAAGTTTAATTTTAGGAGAAAAACAAGTTGAGCAGATATAAAATATAGTTTTTTCCACTTCTTTGGAGAATCATAAGATTTCAGTATGACGATGGTCTAGAACCACGCCAAAAAAAACCTTAATTTAGTTTCTATTTTAAATCACTAAAATATATCTAATGGTGGACTTGCTGTTGTTCTTCAAATCCTTGTCTTGTTGCAGGAACCAAAAGTTCTTGAATTAAGCTTACAAACTGATGACCAGACATTCTCTCCCTGGGTTATTTGGAAAAGAGAAAACTTCACAGTTCCTTCACTTATGGCAAATAATCCAGAAGCATCAAAGTAGCCTCAGCATAATAACAGAAGAATATCTTAGTCTGTAGGTTTGGTGTATTTTATTCCTCAAATGTTTCAAACTTATGGAAGATGTAACTGGAAACAAACAAAAAAAAATAGTGTTGTTTCAGTACTTTTCCAAAAATCCTGGGGATCATCAAGGCCTTGTGGTCTTTATGGGCACCAGTACTTTTAATGTTCAAACTCTCCCAAGGATACCATATCCGTCATGTTTCTTCCATTGTTGTTTAATCATGAATGTAGACATTAACTGAGACAACTAAGACCTGTGCTGCCTGGGATGTTCTTGGTTGCATTGTGACCTCAGTGCACTTTTTAGGGTAGTTTTGCTTGGAGAGGTCCACTACTGTTCCATGTTGTTCCATTTGTGCATGTTTTTCACTGTGGCTCACTGCCAAAGCCTTAGAAGTAACTTTGGTCCTTTTTCTGGATATATGTGAATCAAAACTAATTTATGATTTAACAAAGAGGAATTAACATTTTTACACTGGGCCATGTTAGCTTAGATGTGTTCTCCATTACAAAAAGGAAATGATTATTACATATAAAAAAAAAGTTAAAGGTAGCTACTTTTCCACAGGCCTGAGTTTTCTCCATGTGAAGAGAACTATTCAAGATGATTGAAAGCTGAGACAATGGGGTTTGATTGTAGCTTTTGTGCTTATATATTTAAAGGAGAAGAAAGACAGGGGACAAAAATAGTTTTATGAGGGAACCACTTTCAAGCTGGTAATGGAATCCACATGGGCTGCACAAATAACTCAACATGGACACAAAATGCGGGTCATGTATTTCGTGTCATGTCTTCAGAAAAAAAAAATGATAGTCTTGCTTTACTTGATATTTAAGCTTTGAGCCTACTTTTGTTGCTAATGGGTGTATGGTTAGCTTCTTTGGAAAATAAGTTGTTTGGACGATGCGTTGGAAGCCAGCCCTGACAAATGTATAGCATAAGTAGAGTGCCACGTGAAAAACATGAAACTGAGAACATACTTCCTGCGAAATGAACGCCACAAAATAAATTTAGATTGCATTTTTGGTCTAAGATAAAATCAAAACAACTTTAAACAAATCATTTTAGCACATCTAATTCTGCAAATTCAATAATCCAGTAACATGATGTTACTGGAACACATCATGATGTTACTGGAACACATCA
>NW_015112941.1:319118-368885 GCF_001443285.1 Poecilia latipinna | reverse complement strand
ATATATATATATATATATATATATATATATATATATATATATATATATATAAAAAAGGAAAACCCAAATTATTTTAGCTGTCATTTGATGTGTAATAAGTCATACTGTTTCCATGATCTCCCCCCTGGGTTGGGTTTTGTGCGAACGCTGTGGCATTCTCATCTGAGGAGTGAAGACATGACAACTGAAATAGATGTTGGAGAGCAACAAAAAGCGAAAGACAGACAGAATATACAGTAAGATAAAACCTTAACAGGAAACCAACACTGACTAAGTGGAAGAAGTGGTCTTGCCGAACAAACAAGGAAGTTTCAGAGTGACGCAGACATGAATGGGGAAATGCTGTACAGCAGACACATTCTGATATTAGCACACAGGCGCAGGTAGAAGCAGGAAGTGCTCTGATCAAGCAGAGTTAACAGGAATTAGATCGACTGATATGCGAGGAACTTCCTGGCACACGCTGGCTCATCAGTGACAGCTCTGTAATTGAACATGTCGGAGTAACGTGGGAGAAACTGTATTTCCTGTGTGTTGTAGTTGGCTCGCTTGGTTAGAATTTTGTACAGTAAATATTTCCTTCTTAATTTAGTCCAGCAAAATTAGATATTTATAAACTGTTGTCTTAAACTGAACTCAGAATTTCCATCAGCAGCTGTTCAAACACAAGCAAACCTTTTGTCGGCGCCACAGAAATCCCCCTTCTGCTTGGCCATCAAGTTCAAAACTATTTGGTTGGACATTTTCATGTTTTGCATGGCCCTTTCCTGTCAAAAGACGTGCTTTTGGGTTCTCATCCCCAACGGGGTTTTGGGAATCATTAGCAAGAGTAAATTCTGAGTCAGTATGGGAAAACCTAAACAGCTGCTTTTTCCACCAAACAGCGGTTTACACCAGCAAGCTGTCGTGCAAGCTCCAGCTTAGGCGAAATCCCGTTGCCATGCATGACTGAAAACAATCGCAAACCTCGAATGCAGTTGTAAGATTTGGATTTATTACTTTTCCAAACAGTTAGAATAAGAATCTAAGAATCAAGTCACTACCAGGACTCTCAGTCACAAATATTGACTGTCTGACCAGTAACTTGATGGTCTGTATCTGCCTCCAAGCTTGGACATGAGGACATACTCAACACACAACCTTCCTCTTTGTTCCACTCAGTCTCTCTTCTCTGCTCAATGAGAAGTGTACGTTACAGCACAGCGCGTACTACAAGCCAAGACAGCATACTGTAATACAACCCGTAGTGGTTTCCGTGGCCATGCGATGAGCTAAAACATAGCATGGAGGATTCTTTTTCCCGGCTCAAGCAGACTAGCTGCTCCTTTTCTTTCCATTGACTCCAGCACCCAGAGGGAGGCCTTTGGTGCTAAATAGATGCCTCATATTGATGACACAGTTGATTTTCTGGAAACAGGCAAGCTGTTAGAAGCTTATCATGGCTCACTTCCCTCCTCTCCCTTCCCCCCATCCAACTGGGGTCTGAACACCTGACTCACTTCTGTAGATACACCGTCTGGCAAGTGTTGACTTGCAATCGCTGGATTTTATGATAAAAACAAAACAAAAAACAAACAAACAAAAAAAAAAAAAACGGCAAAAGTTGTCCTGTATCTGCTGCGGTGGGAATTCGCACACTTTTGTCAAGGCTTCCCTACCAGGTCTTTGTCTGTTTGATTAAACAATGTCTGGGGAGGGCGATCTGTTTTACAGTCATCACCTGAGGCTTATGGTTGTCATGGTTGAGTCAGCTGGACGGGAAAAAAGGCAATGTATGAGCACACTTTCAGTCACACTTACATTGTCAAACCAAGCCTCATTTCAAAAACTGCTTTGTTCATAAAGGAGTACAAAAAAAAGAGTAAATATAGGGAAGTGGCAATAAAGGAAGTTTTGTGGACAGATTAATGTCAGAATTTAAATTAAGGTTACCAGCAAGGGCGGAGATTCCCAGAACTGGCATGTGCAGTTTGAGTACCGAAGAGTCAATAAAAAGGAAAAGCAAATATATTTCCTTTGCTTGCATGTACTGATGATGTTTAAATTCTCAAGAAAATCCCTTTTGTCAACTTGGCCAAACAACTTTGGGTAACGCCAACATTAAGTTTTGCAGTCAGTTTGTAAGTTCACCAAAATGTTACTTCTGACTGAGAGTAATATTAAAGTTTTGGAGTTGCCCAGCGTGCAAGTTGAATGATCTACTTTCAAAAAGCGTTTCAGTCATTCAAAGAGGGGTTTGATTGCTGTAATACCAATAAAGATTTTACCATTAAATACTGGGATGGGTATAAGTATTTTTTGACATGGCATTTTTTTTTATCAATTAAAAACAGATCCATAATGTCTATATTTTCAATTCTGTTAAATGTGTTCAACCTCAAAACTAAACCAATCTTAACATATGTGCATTGATAATAATAATAATAATAATAATAATAATAATAATAATAATAATAATAATAATAATAAAACATTATGACCAGCACAACCCAATAATCTTCTCTTATGCAAACACACACAAAACTGTAATGCACAGTAAATTCTATTTCCTTTTCCAGCAAGAACCAGCATGAACCTCTTAAGCAAATTGAAGTTTTAAAAACTAAACGATCACTTGCAGCCAAAATTACTGACAGGTGCCATGAAGAAATATTACTCTTCATTTCACTTGTCAGTCGTCACACTGTCAAGCCTAATTGATTCATGTCTCATATGTTTAGCTATTTGGAAGAGAACTTGCAAAAAAAAAAACATCTATGTTTTCATTTTGGTTGAACAGTTAAATTGGGAAATCAGGAGACTCATTTCTAAAAGTTACGGAAACTTTAACGTCATTAAATCTGCCGAAACAATGCAGGGAAAGCAGTTGAAAATCAACCTGGCAACACTGAATAAACAATAACCCTAACCGTCCTTGGATACCAGCTGGTTTAATTTCCCATAAAGTCTGCCCCCTATAGGGCACATTCATGTTTGCAGATGTGAACCATAGTTACCACGAATTTCTCAGAAACCGATTACACAAAACTGCTGGAGTGAATCATTACCTCACTCTAAAGATAATAAGCAGAACCCAAACTAGAAGCAAAAAAAAAAAAGAAAGAACAAAAAAGAACAAAAGCTATATAATCACCTTTAATGTGTATTTCTTTAATTTTGAAGGTTTTGAAATCTTAAATGATCTGTTACAAAAAAAAAGACCGAGTTTAGGTTACTTGCAGCTCCTCCTAAAGCGTGAACAGGCAGGGGGAGGGCACTTCTCAGAGCTGGAATCCTAAAAGAGAGAGAGAGAAAAAAAAAAAAGCTTCCTGTCAATCTGCCAAGAAGAGTTTACTGGAAGAGGAGGCGGAGCTTTACCAGAGAGAACTGTTTATAAATGAGTCTCTCTTCACCTTTATGCTTCACTCAGCCCTTCGCTCTGTAGAACAAAAGGCAACTGCAGAAGCTGCCTGTTAGAGAGAGAGAAAAAAAACAAACTTTAAAGAAGCTAAGAAAGTACAAGAGAACTTCGAAGAGCATTCGCCAGATCTCTTGGATTATAAAATAACGACGTCTGGAGAACCAGTTTTAAGGTGAGGATCGTTCTTTGTTATTAGGACTTCGGATCTGGATGTTTAAACAAACCTTATATCATGTCTCGGCTGTTTACCTGACCGGGTCTGAGTGTTTAGAGAAGCCGGCAGGGGCATGCAAATTGCGCAGTGGGGATTACATTGACTTTACTGGAACTGACCGAGGTGGCTCGATACTGAAGGCAGATCATAGCGAACAGATTACCCAAATGTTATTTAAATATAAAGGTGGCTTTTTTATTATTTCAGGTCAGGTTTGAAACATATCTTTTAATTGTTTATTAAGAAATAATTAAAATATAAGTGATTAGGCTTGAGGTTCCTACAAAACTAGACATTTTATTATTTTTGAAATTTAAAACAACTGTTCTCTCTCTCTCTTTTTAAAAAAAAAAAATTCAGGTTCTTCATTCGTCTACATACCCAATTCAGCAAACTTCTGGACCTCAGTTCGCCTCACCTCCTTGTTTCCACCCTCTGAGAGATGGTAACGTTCAGCAAGAACCCTGCTGTCAACGACGACTGCTTTATGGTTGCCAAGATGCAGAAGCAATACCACTACAAGACTTTCGTCTCAGAGGATCAGTTTCTTATGGTTCTGGAGACGCTACGTGGACTCAGAGAGAGTGACTTTTACTGGAGCGCCATCACTGGAAAGGAGGCTGGCATTGTCTTGGCCAGGCAGGCGCCCGGTACCTTCCTGATCCGGGAGAGCTCCGACAGACAGCACCTCTTCACCCTCAGCGTCAAGACAAACACCGGCACCAAAAATCTGCGCATAGTCTGTGAGGAAGACTCCTTCCACTTGCAGACGGATCCCGGGAATGTGGAAAGAGCTCCCCGTTTCAACTGTGTGCTCAAGCTAGTCGATTTCTATATCCGAGTAGGCACATCGGGTTTTGTCTACTACATCAACGCTGGAGGGGAGAGGATGCCTCTTATGCTCGTCAAACCACTCTACCTATCCATTTCACCTCTGAAGCACCTTTGCAGGAAGAAAATTAACAAAGACTTGGACATTTCAGGCATAAAAGAGAAGCTTCCTGGCAAAGTTCAAGACTACCTTGATAAATACCAGATTGCTCTCTAGACTGACATCAATGAAAACGGGATGGTGCCAGTACAGCTATGGGAGGACACCCATGTATGATGTAGCAGAGATGACTGAATCGGGCCCAGAGGAGCAAAAGAAAGTGCAGATCCTCTCCAGTTTCTTAGAAGACACAACGAGGAGAATGAGAAAAGCAGCGTTGTGATCTGGTGATATGAAAAGAGAGATAAGCCATGCCATCCTCCTCTGCCTCACTGATGACGTACAACTCACTAAGAACTCAAGTGAAGTTCACAGTCAGCTGTCTAGTATGTGATGACAAACTTTCCTGTGCTGCTGCTGATGCTAATCAGCACCCTGAGAGACTGACAAGTTCATGAACAAAAACCTTAGCAGACGATCCCTTCAACCGAGGCCGGACTTGCTCTAAGCACAAACCCGTAGATCTGCAGCCGAAGGTTCCCAGACATCGGAAGCCTAAGAGCTTAACAGATACTGTGGATGCTTGTGGTTTTTGTTTATGGGTCAGGATTAAACAAAAAATGTTAATGTGAGGTCTGTGTGTTGCTTCAGGGGGATGGGAGATTATGCCAAAAATTGCCAGACCAACATGGAAGCGTGTTGGAAAACGACTGACTCAGACAGAATCCTACAAGAGAGTAGAGATGAAGAACTCTGTTCAAAGAGATTTTTTGTTGTTTTTTGTGTGTGGCACAGAGAACAAATCCAGTGCCTATAGATGAACTATAACATTGGTTATCATGTTTTTAATATAAGGGGTGTAGATCAAGTATTTACTTTTCTCTATGCCATGTTTACACAAGGAAATTGTATATTTTTTGTTTTATTTGTGGGTGTGTGTGTGATCTTTTTTTTAAAAGATGTATTTTTGTCAGCCAAACTCTGGTTGTGGATGCTTGAAGATACCTGAGAAGTTTGACAAAGCAAGCAGATTAATACAACTTTGCACGTATTTATATTTGTCTAAACATATTAATTTATAATAAAGTCATATTTTTGTTAAAACAAGTTCTCATTGTTTATGTATATTTTGTGCTCTCATGAAAATGACCAAAATTATATAAATAAAAGGGATGCTCTTGAGTGCAGACAGTCTGCAGTTACAGGTTTCATGATAGGAATCTAAGGCTTTAAGTTTTTAAATCAGTAAAGTAAATATATAAAGTATTTAACCACTGTTCTTGTGGTTAAATACTAAGTGAGATGCAAGAAAAAGCAATGTAGTGAATAGATTATTTTTCCCAGCAGCTTCCTCCTTCCCCTACCTGCTGCACTATACCTTAATAATCCAATTTTGGCTGTAAGGACTGCCTTTACTAAATCTAAGCAGGCGTTTTATTAGTTTTAGAAAATTTGTGAAGTGTATTTTTTCTGACATGAGTCTATGGTGAGAAGAAAAATACAAATAAATGCCACAGAACTGTAGCGCTGGCAGCAGGAGGAACAGTTTCACATCTTTGTATTTATTCTGTGGAACTGTGATATTTTTGACTTGAGGTTATCCTACTCTTAGAATCTCATGCCGACCTGCAGCTACGTTTACGTCATTTTCATCTGAACTTTTCTTGCCACAGAAACAAAGCCACAAGTTTGCTCTTCTGAATTCGTGACTTCCCTCCCAGCCCACCTTATGTTAAATTAAGCAATACCTTTAACCCTTAAAGAATTAAAGGAAACCACAGCAATGTGTTGCTGTATTTTCAGTGATGCTCGGCAAACACCCCTCTCTTATCACAAACTGGATCAAGATATAAATTGTTCTCTTAGTTATAAACTAACTTGTCACCCTTTAAATAGAAATAGTACTCCTCTTACTGAAGAAGTTGATCTCTGTCAAAATACTCAAGAACTTTCAGGCTAAGATCTAGTTTTCTAGAGAAGGGGAAGGCGTGTCCTTTGTTCTTATGTGACTCACTGGTTTCTTTGTAGGTGTTGCCATGACCTGACACGCTAGTGCAAGCACAAGCGTAGTGACACTACAGTCTGATAGTAGTCTAAAACTATTATAGCAGTACTCCGGTTCTGAGAATGTCCACTACCTCGCACACCATTCAGCAGACTTCAAAAATATGCAAACACGAACACGTCAGTTCGATGGAACTTCGACCCTCTGCAGGGCGTATCGTTTTCATGTTGTGCAACATGAGCAGGATTGAAGCTGCAGAGCTGCTCGCTTCTATGGAACGATGTGTGCTATCACTAAAGACAATCTGCAGCACATGCTGTCATGTACACCTGAGCAACGCAGCATCTTAAGGAAGTATAGAATGTGCTGTGCAGGCAGACTAAATAACTAACAAAGAATTTGTTAAGACAGTTTCTTTCATGGTGAGATTTGCAATTGTCTTTCCCATTTTTAATGGTTTAATGGTTTAATGATTAAGTTCACTTTTGTTTTACTTAGGTTCCCAGTGTTGGTTGATTTTCCCATGTTACAAAACACCTATTTCCTCACATTCCCCGTATAAATAAGGTTTATTAAAATGTACTATTTAAAGTGAGAGCTACACGTTTTCTGATTGACCTTAAACGCATACTTTCACCTTATTTTCATATACTGCTTGTCTGTCCTACACTTTTTACGTATTTAAAGTGCAGCCTATTTATTTTGATTCTCTCATCTGGTGTACATTCTAACCCTATTCTTGATCAGAAAGCCTCTAATATCACTCACAATGATGAATCAGTTAGAATTGTATTTCTTCTGTATTTTGTTGCAAGAGATACATCATTGTAATTACTAACTCGGCAAAAGCACATGCTTCCCATCTTTGCAGAAATAGAAAAGTAATTTCCTTATTGTGCCCCAGTGGGGAAATTCAGGTGTACCGACAGCATAGTGAAAGACGAATGAAAGAAGAAAATAAAAACAAAAAATATGAGTAAGAGATTGTGCAAATAAGGCAAATGTACATAAAAACAGAATAATATTGCACAAATATTAAAAATAGCATGCTCAGTCAGGAACAACCAATCAGAGCCAGGAGGGGCATCTTAGAGCTGTCAATCACTCTTGTGTATGAGCTGCTCAGACTGTCCCCCTGTCTCTGGTTCACTGCAACAGAGCTTGCCATGAATGCTCAGGCTAGTTAGCATGGCCACCAAAATGAACGGATAAAGAGTTTTTCTATGATGGTAAGTTGTTTCTCCACGATTAACACATTGAGCTGTGCGTAACTGAGATTGCTTGACAGCATTAGTCCCTTCCTTCTGGCTCTGATTGGTTGTTTTTGATTGGAAGCTATGCATTTCGTTAGAAGACAATAGTAGCAGTGGCTGGAGGCAGAGGAGCTTGGTCTATTCATATATTATCTGGCTTATATTATAATGTCACTACACAGTGACACTTTTAACAAAAAAAATATTTTTGTAAAAGCTGCATACTGCAGCATTAATGTCCTGACCTTAGAGATTGATAACATTCAGATAAACAGTTTTCCCCATCACAAGTTGTGATTCCAGTCTGTTTTTATTACTCAGCTGAACACCCATATACTCATTACACAAGACTGCACAAAGTAAAACATTAACTGTACTGTTAGTTGTTAAAATGATAAAAAAAAAATGCTAAAAGCACCACTACTCCCTATAAAAAAATAAATATTACATAAAGCAAGGCTTAAGCTTTTTTCTCTTCAGTTAGGCTGTTTTGTAACTATTTTGATTTCTCTTAACAGGAAATAGCCCATATAATGATTTTCTTGGAAAGGGTAAGGATATAAATCAATTAGGCTTGTGGATTATGTCCTTAGACTGTGACTAACCGTGCAGGCACAACACAAAGGAGAACTAAGAGCAGTAACCATAAACAAAACAAAACATGACTCATTCAGTTAGTTGTACATCTTTGTGAAAAGTTTTCATAAGATTAGCAAAGAGTTCAATACCACAGCGTCTTGAAAATGTATTCAGACATCCTGAGCTTTTCCACATTCTGACATATTACAACTACAAAACAGGAATGTATTTCCTCAAGGTTGTATAAGACAGAGAAGCAGAAAGTAGAGCATATTTCTGGAATGGAGAGGAAAACATGCATTTTCAATTTTTTTTCCCAAATGGAAAAAAAAAAAAAATAAATAGTGAAATGTTATAAATATGGAATATTTACAACATTAGTCCCACTTTATTCAAAATAATGTATAGAGCATTTTTTACTGCATTTGTTTCAGCTAAAAGTATTGTGGGTACGTCTCAAAAGACCACTGCATACATAGTTAGATATTTTACCTATTCTCCTTTATAAGATAACTCAAACTCAACCAGATCGGATGGAGGACATCAGTCACCATTTGTGTGACACCTTCCATTAGATATGTATGTTTAGGGTTACTGTCTTCCTGGAGGTGAACACCTTCTCCACTCTCAAATCTTTTGTAGCCTCCATGTTTTCTCTTGGAACCAACATATTTAGCTCCATGCATCTTCCCATAAACTCTGACAAGCTTTCCTGTTCCTCTTGAAGAAAATCATCCCTACAACAATTTTCTGCCGCCACCATGTTTCATAGTGAGTGATGTGCATCGCTAGTTCCCACCACATTGCATATTAAACATAATTTGTGAAGATAATTTGGTCTTGTTGGACCAAACGAAATCAAGAAGTTCCTAAGGTTCTGTATAACAGAGAAAAAAGAACTGAAAAAAAAAAATAAATAAATAAAAATTGTGTGCCACATTTTTCAGATTTATGTGAAAAACGTTAAAGCAAAACGTGTTTCCTGCTCCTTTCACTTCACCACTATGCACCACTTTGTGTTGGTCTGTCATATATGTATATTCCCAGTATACAGCACATTGAGGTTGTGTCGTGGCAAAATGTGCAGACGTTTGCAAACCACTGCATATATTCTTTTTGTATGTAACACAGATTCACTTTCAGAGTTTTAAACCGGTCTGCCTTCTGTGGAAGAGCGATGAATGCTGCTGACTTTGCTCGTTTATCAGGAGAAATTCTCTGGTAGAGTGTGATCTTGTAGTTCCACAGAAAAAGCCCAGAGGTCTATTGTGTCATATTACAGAATTCACAAATATGTTATTGTAACACCCTGAGCCTTTTGCAGGCATCTGAGACGGCAATCTGAAACCATCACAGCTCCTATGCTTTTTTTCTAAGGAAGTACCCACATGCCTTCTGCAGCTGCAGTCAAACGTGCAACACAGTTGACCCACAACAAAGACCTAATAAAGGAAGAATTCCCTTTTCATTATTGTCTTTCTTCCAAATAAGTTAGGTTAAAATAAAGCATTCATCAGCAATTTACTCTTGCAGTTTGTTAAATTACTTGCATGAGTGTTTCAGGGCATAAACAGGTTCTAGTGATTGTTCAGTAATCTTGCTGATAGTCCGACACGTTTAAAATCCTCTGATCGCACATACAGTATTTTTATTTTTATGTCATAATTTGACGTCTTAAAAAAATTAGGTCTTTTTATAACTGAGAGAATTGACTGATGGTCCTAGAGAGTGATGTCTGGCTTACATTATGATAGAACAATGAGTTTGTCACACAAAAAGAGATGGCAAATGTGAGCCTGAGGCTGGGAAAATCCATCCATAACAGCGACTTAGTTGTAATTACAAAACCTTGATGTACTGGTTTAAACTGGTCCTCCCACAGAAGTACAAATGGAACCATTGAGGGCAAGTGGTGACATGTTCGCTTTAATTTATTATTGTTTCTTTCTTTACAAGGCACAGCTGAGAAAAGTTCTGCATGTGGAGGTGATATCAATAATTACAGGTAATTTAAGTTCAAGTTTGAGGCAAGAATAATTAGCATGGTTACGCCACCAGCTCTCCAGCAGAAGCAATGAGATAGATGCATGAGCTAATTGTAGTGTTGTTATTAAACAAGTCTGTACAAAGAGGTTCAAGAGAAGTGCTAAAAAGAAAAATGCCTCTTGGTGTTGACTGGGTGTGCGGAGGTTGGACTGTTTTGATGGTTTTCTTAGTTTCACGGCCAAGTCAAAGGCTATTTAGTCAAGTCCTAACAGAAACAAAACGGGGAAGGTGTAAAAATAGGTCCAGCCACCTCAGGGTCTTTATGTGAGCACAACTCCACAACATCTAGTGTTCCTGTGTGTGAGTCAGGGCAATAAATCAGAGTTGACTGTTCAAGGGAAAAAAAACTCACTTTTCCTTCCTTGAGTCACGTGATGTGACTGCTTGGATTTATGATAAAAACAAAGGAGATCTTGCTGTGAGAGAGCACCAAATATGGAGCTTTGAGTTTGCAAAAGAATGTTGCGATCGTGCTGCGCCAATTAAATTTAAGGCCTCCTCTTCCATAACGAATATCAGACCATAATACTTTCCAGCTTTCTCAATCTGAAACTTTACACCAAAAAAATAGCAAATTTCGCAGGCTTTTTGTATGTTTTGTCATGTTACAACAAGAACTTTTGTTGTGATTTATTGTGATGGATAAACTCAAAATTGCTGTTATTGCAAACTGGGTTAGAGAAAGAGTGTAACTGGTTCTGTGGTTGCTTTAGATACATGAGTGAAGTCAAATGATTCAACTATTGACTTCAAGCTAGGGCTGCAGGAACTGACTTCTCCATTTCGTGGAAGTCAGAGATGGTGGTGGTTCATACTACCATGGTAAGCCAAAAAATACTATCGCTTAATTACAACTTATTTTATTTTCAAATTGACTAGAAATTGGTAATTTTGCTGTATCAGAAGGTCAGATCTTGTTCGGTAAAAGTCTAAGATTTGTCATTACCGCATATGTTATTGAATATTTGTTAATCTAATTGTTTCTTTGGTCATAAACTAGCTACTGACATTTGGATAGATTCTGGAGTAAAAGTTTTTTTTTTTTTTTATTTGCAGCGCAATGGTAGATCCGGAGGCAAGTAGAAGAGGACCAAATTGTATTTCCTCTGGAGCGCTCACACATTATTTTGTAAGCTTTATTGTAACAAGCACTGAGATTGGTTATTTCAAAGTGTCACACCATGCAGTCATCCTATTTACTCATTTTTGTCTGTCAAATACATTTGACAAGATTACTATTCAGTGTCGGCCTCAGCAATACCAAATACCTTGAAAACAAAAGGACATCAGTGCTAACCGGAAGTATGTAGCAGCATGCATTTTTGCATAAAAAACAGTTCAGAGTGGCTTCCTGAACTTTAAATAGCAGGATTATTAAAAGTTCATTGTACAGGATCTTTTTTTTTTTATTTTTTTTATTTTAAAGGTCGGCTCTAGTGGCCTTTATTCGAGAATGAGAGAGGGAGGAGACATGCGGTAAAAGTCATCAGGCCTCTGACAGCCGTGTTGAGGACTACGGGTCGTGCTTTGCCCTTGCACCACCACAGTACACCTATTATACAAAATGTTGAATTACATCTAAGAATAGTACTGTTTAATTTGGGTTATTCAACAACTCAAATGACTAGAAAGTACTTAGAAAAAATGTTGCCACCCTGTAACTGCTCTTGTGTGAGTTATTTCTGATTATTGAACTACTGAGCAGGAAGGGAAGGTTACCGTTACACCAGCTGTATTTTTACCAATGCAAAGTAGGTTCCTGGAACACGATGAAAACTGAACAAATTGTTGTTCGACTTTTAATTTCCTGTTTTGTACTTGCAGCTCTATATCTTTTGTTCCTTATTCTCTTTAATTTTCCACATTTGCTTAATCACTACTTGTGATTAAGCAGTCTTTTACAAAAAAAAACAAAAAAAAAACAGTTCTCAGCAGACATCTACAGAGAATTGGGCAACAAGGAAGATGACATGATTTTAGGGACTTTTTTATTTGCACATGGTTTGTTACTGTAACCATCAGCCTGGCTTTATGTTTAATAAAACCCTTATTAAACATAGTTCAGCATCTATGAAGATTTACAGTCGTTACTTTGAAGTGTTAGAAAATGCTGACTTACAATGACATCTGATGTGTCAAAGATCACGTCTGCAGCCATGTGTTCAGCAGTCAAGTAAACGTGTACATTTGAGACCAGGCAAACACATTTATATCACAGATGGTGGCAGGAGTATCAACGCAAGACAAGAAATTAAAAAAACTTTATAAGCAGAGATTAATGGACAGTCCCTAGTTCTGGGCAGATGCAAAGACAGGAACTTTCTGTGGTTGTAGAGACAAAGAAGACGATCAACCAAAACTCAAACCCATACGAAGAGCTGTACTTAAAAACTACTACATTCTGGATTTATTTGGTTATTTTTTGATTTTCAGTTGAACTTTAAGTTGTTCTCTATTTGTGTACCGTTTGTCTTTGTCATATGTGCCAGCCTGGAAAATATCTTCTTTTTCTAAATGCAGTCAAATAAGTGTTGTTTTGCTGGGATTTTACTGGTTGAACGTTTCTTTTGTTGGGCTATATCCCTCCTGTGGGACACCATCATTCTCTAACCCATAAAAGTAGACAGAAAGAAGAATCTGTAGTGCGTGATATGTCTATTTTTGTGGCATTTTCCTTCATTTGCTCTTTTTGACCTCAGCCCGTGCGTATGCAGTACACTGATTGCCCTTCCGGAGCCCTTGACTACGCTGCGGATAAACACTGAAAGTCTGGTTCCCGTTCGTCTTTCCAGTCTCTCAGTCTGTTTACAATTCTGCAACCGCTGGTTACCATGGAGCCTGTAGTCAATGAGCTCCAGATGCCAGATATCTGAGCCAACCAGGGAGAGGCTGTGAGTCATCCCAACCCGCAAATCCCTCCCTTTAAGCCTCTTCTCGCACACACTCGTCCTGTTCTTCTTATGGATCTTCAAGTTTACAATTAATTCTCCTCTCTGTTCCTGGTCACTGAAACCCCATAAATATGTACTCTCGTATTTATGGTTTACTTTGATGCTGAATCCTCGGTTACCTCAGCATCTTTCAGCCAAATGATATTGGAACTTAAAGCTTTAGACTGGGAATTATTGGTTTCCAAGAACGGGGAGATAAACAGATGAGAGAATGCTGCAAAAGTAGAGACTGCTTGTAAAGCATTGCCTGTGATGAGTGGTAAGGCCGTATGAACTGCTCCAAAAATGGGAGCAGCCTTTTCAGTCTCATCACATCCTTCATAGGACACATATAAAGGATAAGCTCTGGTTGTATAGCTGGCAGAAGTGATGACTCACTGCAGGAAGCCTAAATTGGATCTCATTATTTCTTTCCCTTTATGCTTTCAATTGGTTCTGCATAAATTTATTTAACAGCGTTTTTTCATTTTTTTTATTTAGTTGTCCAAACTCTTTTCTGACAATTCTGTTTAAACTATCATTAACTATCATTCAAACTGGTTTGAATAATCCGCTTTGCTTTGTACAGAGTCTGAACCCTCGGCTATTGCCTGGAATGCAAGCAACCTTTCCCAACTGTGCAGAGAGAAATGCAGAACCGAATGAGATGACTGTTAATGTTAGTTCAATATTTGGAAGTATGGTCAACAGAGACCCTCACCGTCGCTTCTACCACTGCCATTGCTAAAATAAAGGCAGACTACAATTCTAAAACAGCGCAGAAAATCAATGTCATCATTCACAAATTCTTCCTCTGCTTGCTGATTGGTCTGATTAAAATTCAACTGGGGAAATCACTCAGGGGAAGAAATTACAGATTAAACACTGAAAGGAGATGGGAACTGAACGGATGACAATGACTCAGTTTTTAAATGACATGGATTTACAATGTAAGGAATTTTCTTCTTGCTGGGTGTTTGTTTGTACAGCACTGTGTGTACCAGCTGTGGTTGTTTTAAAGAGTTTTTATAACTAATGAATGGTATGGTGTGGATTCAAATAATAATGCAGGGCTGAATGCAAATAATTGCTGCCATTTTTTTTGGTTTGCCTAATAAAAGTCCAACATAGGGCATTGAAATTTGTGGTTGTAACATGATAAAACATGAGCAAATTCAAAGAGTGTACTTTTGATTCAAAGTACTACAGAGTAGTTTTTTAAAAATCCTTTTTAGCCACAGTTCAATAATGTCTGGAGAAAGTAAACATAAAGTGATAAAGTGTCTAGCCAGTGATTATTGGTTTGGTTCAGTGAAGCAGGCTTTAGATTCAACAGATATGTGAAACATAACATGTTTCCACCAACAACAACAAAAAAAGTCATCTACCATAAAGGACGTTTTGTTTCTTTTGGTTTCATTTAATAAAAGACACCAAGTTACTGGAACACATAAGCCACTGAAATGGTTTCTTTCTCTCGCATATTTCCGTAAGGCAGATACTGTATTGGTTATTTGTCGCTGCCATCAAGCGCATGTAAACAACGCCAGCTGAAAAGAAATCCCTGCCACTCCTTTTGCTGGGAAACACCCTCTGAGTCACAGCTAAACGAAGCAGAGTGAAATGACACAGCATTAGTAAAAGGGAACAACCGATACGTCAGTACGCTCCTCAGAAGTCCATTGCGTAATCTTTGTGAATAGGCTTATCAGAAAAAAAGTATAGTTAGATTACCTAACTGCTTTGCATTTCTGCTTTGATACTTTTAGCTTCAGTGAACAGCATGGTTAAATGTAGACAGTAAAGAAGATAAAGGAACTCCATTGTACAAAGGTTTCATTCAGGAGAAAAATACAAAGTTCCACTGAATTACATATACTCTGTATTCAATTGGGGGGGTGGGGAAAGTTGAAATTACATGGACATTACAAAAGGTGGAAATTTCTAAAAAAAAAAAACAATACAAATGATTGTATTGGGGGGTCTTCTAAGAGGTTGACAGCAACAGTGAAGGACAACAGCAACGTTGTGTTCGATATGTGATGCCTACCTCCTATGACAGCTTTATGACTGGACTAAGGAAGTAAAGTTGCAAGACAGAATTGCTTTCTTCCAAAGAAAACATCCAGCCTCAGTTAAAACATTTGGAGTGTTTTAACCAGAACCCAGAACATACTTTTACAGATACGTTGTGGCTGTGAAAGGAGAGCTACCCCTAACCATGTGAGAGATTTGGAGAACTTTTACAAGATAATGTGGATAAATATTGCCAAGTCAGGATGTGGGATTACAATAGAGCCCTAAAACAAACTGAAGGCTTAAAATGAATCAGAGAATGCTTCAACAAAGAGTTAGTTTAATAGTTTACACAATTATTGTTACGTATTTTGTTTTTCCTCTTACAGCTTGCTTGATAAAAGGTACAGGATGAATTTTATTTTCTATGTGGGAAAAATGTTTGCTGTATTTTACCAACAAACATCTTTGATGGAGTTTACGCTTTTTGCTATTGCATAATGACAGTGATTTCCTTTGAAAAAAGATCTGAAAATTACTACTTCTTTATTTAAGATCATTAAACAAACAACAACAACAACAAAAAAAAAAAACATCTACAACCACCAACCTAAACAGATGTTTTCTGTTTGGATCTTGCTAAATCCTTTCACAATATTTAATCTAATATAATCTAACCAATTGGCATTGGTGTAAATATCATCATTTTCTCCCATCATGTTTGTTTTTACACCGATACAATTTCTTTCTCAGAACTGTTTTATGAAATGTCCCGCAGTCTCTTGCCAGAAGTGGGATATTTCAAGAATTACACAATGTTCCTGTGATTGTCTCATTTTGGAATGGGGTGAGACTTTTTACGCGTCAGGATGGTGACGTGCATACCGGAGAACACTCACGCCAGCTCCATTCATTTGGAGCTGACAGCATAAATCACCAGGGCAACCCATGGATGTGCTGAGTCAAATATGTGAGCTGCTCCTTACATTGGCAATGAATCCAAGTTTATAATCAACGGCTAATGTTTAAAGAAGTGAACTTTTTTTCATTTTTTTACCAAGCTGGTGGAGCGGTTCGAGGAGACTGAGTGGTTTTCAAATGAAAAATGTACTTCCTACTTTTTTTTCCTACACCAAGGCCAAGTACTTCTAATAATATTTCAAGTCAGTGCTCTGTATAATTAAGAGCAGGGCCCAATTAAGAGCTGTTTAACATTCAGCTTCACCCACACAACCCACAAGCAACAGGAAAACCCAAAACACCCAGTCTGTCTGGCAGCGGTGTACTATATCAAACAGAGAGCAGCAGCTGGCAGGCAGACAGCCGTCACATGGGGCGTAACAGCCTTGTTCCTCAGAAATTTCCTCTGAGTTTTCTCGACCCCTCATCAAAGCTGGTACGTCTCATAGTAGATGATTAGACACATGCCTTCTCGCTGGGCCTTCAGCTGCCACATTAACTGAGTTTGAAAAATTTGCGCATGCCCTGCTTAGTAGATGTTTAGTAGATGCAATCTCATTTACATCTACTGAGCTTCGAAACACCCTTTTATGTACCAGCCCTCATGCTGAGCTAAGCAAACATCTCTGTTGTTGTAAAAGAACGCACATAGCTGCAAAGAAAGCTATCTGGCCGATGCATCCAGGCTTTCAAGAAATCTTTGACTTATTAAGCTGGCTGGACTGAACACCTGCTCTTTATTGGCACTTCAAGGCACCTTTATCTCTGTATACGACATGTAGTAAAGTCATGTGAACATTCCAACTTCTTATCAGTAAAATTATCTTTCCTGTAACTTCCTTGTAACTGTAATGATAACCTTGCAGTGCTCATGCAGATTTCCAGTATCAGAAAAGTATTCCCGCTAAAGCTGTCCTGCCTATCAGGCTTCCCGAGACAAAGGAGTGCTTATTGGAAGGTCATATATAACTTTGTCAAGCAAAGGGATGTGCATGTGGAAGGAATGAATAAATAAATCCACATCAAGAGAAGCACATGGAAAAATGGAACTAATTCAAGAAGCTTTTGAGAAGCATTAAATCTTGACGGGGTTTTTTTAAGCGTTATTGTGACAAAGTTCACTTTAAAGACTGGGACGTGAGGCAAAAAAAAAAAAAGAAGACTTCAAAGTGCCAGAGTAGCAGACAGCTTAATAATAGAGACTCAAAAAGCTGAAAGCTGATCTCTGGGAAGAACATTAAATTACCTGAGATGAACCTGTGCAACCTGTCATGTGCTCCAGTGCTGTAATAGCAGAGTCCAGTCGCTACCGGGACACCAAGAAAAAAAAAATAGAATAAGTGGTTGAGAACGTACAGTACCTCATAAAAACAATCATATCCTTCTTATTTTTCACATTTATTTTCTACGTAACAATCAGAAATTCCAATGAATTTTAGTGGAATTTGATGTGAAAGTTACTGACGTGAAGATTAAAAGAAGTGTGAGTAACTTTTTGCTGCAGTTAAAGTGACGAAGCTTTTACAGTGCCAAGCTTTTAAGGGACTGAGCAGCAGGACCACTAGCACTACTGTGACAGTTGAGCTTAAGAGTCAATGAGATTTAATGGGGGATATTATAAAAATAAACAAATATTTCTTTATCATATAATATTTTTATATGGCCATCTACCATTTATGCCTAACTAGAAGAGGTTTTTTTTATTGCTGTGGGTGACTGTTGTGCAGAACATCAGTGTTGTTAACCAACAAATATCTGTATCTTTATGGAAGTCCAACTGAAAAGTCTTTTGAGTTTTATAAACATGGATTGTCTGGTGTTGAGCTTTGTTCATCTTCCTTATAAATTTGACTGCCTTCCCAATCCACGCAGAAGAAAAGCATCCCCCTACTATGTTGGTCCCGTTATTTTTTTTTTAGGGTAGGGCTGGGGTGTTCATGACTATGTGCAGAAAAACACATATAATTATTTCCCCCCATCTGGCATTCTTTCAACAGCAGCACACTACGCTGTTTTGAGTTTTATTTGTAAAACATTGTGGAAATAATGTATAATTTTCCCTTCACTCAAAAGAATGTGTCACTTTGTGGTGGCCTGTCACATAAGATATTACTAAAATATATTAAAGGTTAGAGTCTAAATTGGCAAATTCGAGAGAGAGAGCATGATAGATGATTTTGAAATGCACTGCAAAAGGTCAAGTAAACAAAGATAACCCACAAAGACAGATGGCTCCGCCTTTGACATCAGAGAGTGTCATCAGAGGGCGTGATCTATTGTGAGACTCTTCCACTAAAGCTCATTTGGCAAGAAAACTGAACAAAGCATGGAAACTCTGAGGAAACCAGGTGCCTGCAAATAGAAACAGCACAGATCCTGTAGCAGAGGGAGGACTGTGTGTTTTCATAGAATTTCATCTTTTCCTACTTTTGGTTGAGCTTTTCAATAACAGTTTTGTAAAGAACTCAACTGCAATTATAAACCTTGTGTGTTCGTGCGCTGAGTTGGTGAAAAAAAAAAGTCTATGATGAATATTTTTCTGTAGAAACTTCTGATCCAAAGTCATTTCGAAGTGGTTAGGTTTTACCCTTAACTTTCCACTTCCAGACATGCAAGCCATTGTTTGTGTTTTTGCCTTTTTAAAATTTTGCAACTTGGGAATTTTACAGAAAGAGCCAGAGAAACTTTCACCTCAGGCGAAGGCAAACATTTTTTTTTCTCTTTTTGCAACAAAAAAGAAAACCCTCCTAAAATACTTCATCGTGCTATTAAAAAGAAAATATTCCATGCAATGCAATTACTTTTGGCCAAAAAACACAAATCTTAACAAACCTGCATAGATCACACTTCCCCATCCTCCACCCTTCCCACCCCCTTTTTTTTTTCTTTCTCAGAAGCAAGCGATTAGTTGCACTGTGTCATATTTCTAATCCTTCTTTAAACATGTCTAAGGAAGCAAAACATCAGAAAAGATTCCCTCTGTTTTCTGCAGAAAGGTATACTTGTAATAACAAACAGCTGCTAGGGAGATGTGTGCTGAGGACATTTGGATCTCTCAAAGGAAACCACACAGTACGGAGAATGCTTTGGAAACAGTTGCCACTTCCATGGAAATGCAGACACAGGGAGGAGGGAACAGTGAGACTTCGTGCAGTGCTTTCTGCGGCTCTGCAGGCCACACGCAGCCCCATGTGCGAGTTGTGCATTTGTCCCAGTGTTCCGAGCTCTTTTGACTTGAATTCAAAATTTAATGTTGGTAAATCTTATCCTGGACTTTGGGGGCTGAAAAAGAAAGTGAATTTCCCAGTTGGTTTCAAAGAAATGCTACCTGGAGAGGTTTTGCCTCAGGGCTTTCTGCCAAAATGGCTTTTAGGTGAGATAAAGAATGATAAAGTCCATCATACGAATTAACTCAGTGCCGGACTGTGACTAGGGTTGAATTAACAGCTGAATCTGTTTTATTCTCTTTAGTTTTAGTTCCCCACTCCTGATCGCTTAGTTTTCTCAAATGTTGTTGCTTCTTTTAAGAATAAGACAAATTCACAGCACAAAGCCAAAATGTGGGATGCATACATGCTTCAATACTAGAGCGCTAGGCATTTTTGTTATCGTTATTGTTATTGTTTCCATTGTAATAAAAAAGGGTTCTGAAGAAAATAACTATTGGTTTACAGTGAGATGACCACATGTTTTGTCCAAGAACACAGCACTTTCATTTCTCTAAAGACGTCTCAGTCACAAGATAAAGCAGAGCTGAGTTTTTATTTTAATCGTGTCATTCATGTGTTCATTTAATCACTCTATCTACTCCTCTTGGAACATATATGCATACCTGACCAACTCAAGTAATTCCCTTTGTACCAATTTTCTTTAGATATTCAGCATTGCTTTTCCGTGTGATCTATAAAAATAGAATATAAAACAGAGTTTTTATTATTTCTTTACTACAGTAGATCTGTGCATATATATTTGTTTCTTCCCCTCTCTTTGTCTTGGTCATTTGCATAAGGATTAGTTGTAGTTACAGGTGCAAACTAAAACAGGAAAAATTAAAATCAATGTAAGTTAATGTAAACACATCAGATTTGATCTTATATCTACAACAACGGATTTTCTCAAATTTCCTGAACTCATGTTCTCACTGCAGGTCCAGTCAAAATAAGCTACTTTTTCACACAGATGGCACTCTGAGGTCTCACGGTATGAGGCATATGTAACCTTATCAGTTGTTATTTTCAAAAAGTTCTCTTTTTTCGTAATGCCTGTCAATACACGTCAAAGCCCTCGAAACTTTGAAAGCTCCAACATAATTTATTATTTGTCAGAAGTTTAAACATTGATTTTATTAATGGCTTCAAATCGGGACAACTTTTTTCAGTGGATAGTTTCATAAAAAAACAACCGTACTGTGAATCAGATATGTTTTTTTTTTTTTTTTACAGTGTGTAACATTTGGATGTGATTAAACATGTTTTATTTATTTAGTATGTGTGTGCTGCTGAAAGATTATTGAAAACTTCACTATATGCATTAAACATGCTGGAGAATTTCTCTGGAACAGTTTTTACCTCTAATTGCAAAGAATTTGTTACCCCCCCCCCGAAGGGAAAAGTAGGCCTCACCAAAATGAAAAACAAAAACAAAAAATGTTTCAACCTGACTTTTTGAAAAAAGATGCAGGCTCTGACAGAAATTGTGAATGCATTTTTTTTTTACTGCACAACACATAAAGACAGGAAATAAGACATTTCGATGGGTTTCTTACTGTTACTTTTCACAAGTAGTAATGTGAATCACTGGAGTCAGTAAGGTTATGTGCCACAAAACACTAATAGCTCAAAAGTCCCTGCAAAAAATGAAGCAAATAAATGTCTTGAACGCCAGTAAAATCATTGAAAAGCTTCAGTGTGCACTGCGCTGTGTGCTCTTTCCATGTGGTGTGTTTGCAAAATGAGCTCATGGGTCAGCAGAGGACAGCAGCCACGTCGGGAAATTAGAGTTTAAAAAACTGACTCACATGGTTAATTTAAGATTATTTGGCGGAGGCGGAGAAAAACAGTTTGCCAAATTCCCCCTTCCTCTCTCTTCCTCTCTCTCTCTCTTTGCAAACAGCCCATATTCATCTCAGTATATTTAGAGTTGTTATGATTTTATGGGCGCGTCTTGAAATTCAACTTCTTTTCAATTAATGTGGGGATAAACTTTATGTTTTTCTTTCAACAAATAAATACAAAGGTGAGGACCCCTCTAAGAGATTATTGTGAATTTTGACCTGAACACTAAATTGAATAAGTTCCATATTTCCAACTTTTTGCATTTCAACAATGCAAAAAATTCAGTGTTTGTGACACAGCAAGTCACAGATGGTGTGAAACTTTTAGGCCAATTGGTCAGATCAAACCGTCATCAGTGCTGACAAGGTCTGGCACCGACAAGACTCAGCGAGCAGCTGCAATTGTAACATGTTAATGATCATACACATCATACAAGTAGGTTTTTGTTTGAATTTGGAATTATGCAATTCGAAATTGCACACTCAGTTAAACGTAAAATGCAGTCTTGATGATCAGCGATCCTGAAGCCTGTTTTAGTTTAACCTCTATGGTGGAATTTGTGACATTAAATTCTATCTGCAAGTGATTATAATATCTGGAAATATGCGCAAATGTGTTTGACCAAATTAACAACAAGCCACATGAAAACTGAAAGGGAACACTGTAGAGTTAGACTAAGCCTTACATTTCAGCAAACTGCTCTGCATGACATCATTGTCTGCAGATGCCAAACAAGTGTTTGTTGAAGACTTAAACTGTATGTGTTGAGTCAGACATCTTTTCTCATGAAGGAATCACTGGCATCCACCCTCTTGTGTGGTTGCATTCTGTCATTCCAGCTGGCGTTACACCTGTTTCCAAGTAAGTACTGCTTACCAGGGTAGAGGAGCAGAAGGTCTGAAAGCACAATGACAAGAATACACAGTTTTATGAACACAGAAGGAACAATTATTTTGAAATGTTACATTCACTTCGTAAAATAGATAAAAGTATCTCTATGTCCAACATCTTTGGATAATAAAGTCATACCATGGATTAACCTATTAGTTGCTTTCAAGAAGATGACCAGGGTATACGCTCAACCTTATTTTGAGAACAAATACAACAAAAATATCGACCAAGCAAAACTGACAAAACTAGGTGTGTTACTTATTGCACTTTAAATGTAAATGCAATTACCTTTTTTCATAACTTTGGCTTTTTTAATTAACAACAGTGCAGTGTCAGAGTTGGACTTTGTATGTCTTTTAACTTGACAAAGCCCAAGCCAATTAACTTCTTATCGGTGGTCATGGGTGACCAGAGCGAACAGTTTCGCTGTGTTAGTATAGCAGTATTTGTTTAAAACAATCACAAGACTGACCAACGCTATTGGGAACGACTTCTTTGAGCATATTTAAGATCATCCATTCGAACACGCACATACAAGTACAAAATTATTCGGATGAATCACTTTTGTCAAGGCAGTTCCTTGGTAATGATTCAGGAAATCCCAGATTCCTGTATTTACATATTTGAACATGTACCATTTATTTTATATTTGGAACTGTCCAGAGAAAATAGACAAAAAATTCAGTTCGGAAAACCCACAAATTTCCACAGTGAAAACTGTAAGGCAATCAAATATGTCTAATTAACATGACATTCATGACCTTTAAAGTCATTATGTAGAATCCTGATTAGAACTGTACATCAGAAGTGGAAAGTCTACAGTCTCTGACGACTCACAGCATCACTGTAGTTAAAAAAAAAAGATAGCCTCACTGACTTAATGTCAAAAGAGGAACTGGTTAAAAAGGGAAGCCCGGGTTTTACAGAGTCTATTCTTTCATACAACAGAGAAATTACGATGTGATGTTTGATTGTCTGCCTGTACGGTTGACGAACACTTCACTTCAGTCGAGGTCAAGCCGAGTCTGCCAAGCTGAACTGGTTCCAACTGTCTAAAAACTGAAGACAGCATGTTGTGACTGAACTGGCGGTTAAAAGTGTTTTTCTTTCACTGACCTCTGAGTGATGGCTCTGAAGTTACAGAGGGTTTAACAAAACAGTCAGACCTCACAGCGTTACGGAGAATAACTGAGTGGTTACTTCACTGGAAGTGGGCTCTTTAAAACAACCGCGAAGAGAGGGTGCAGCAGTAATGTAACCTTGTGGTAAAATTACAGAAGCATGTCGCAGACATTTCACTAAAATTTCGGGAAACTGCGTCATTGTTTGACAGAAAAAAAGGTGAAATATATCGTTGAAATCAGCCTCTCCTTGCACTTTTATACTGTCGAAACCTCCAGCAAACCTCCAAGAAGTCAGTGCTTACAGCAAAACGGTTTGATAAACCTGTCAAAGGAAAAAAAAAAAGAGTTCAGAATTTTATGCCTTTTGTTTGATAGGCAAATAAAAGGGATTAAATCATCAAAAACAGTTTCTTGAAACACCTGCGTGAAAATGAGTTTCTGTTGACTTGTTCACTGCTGGTCAAAAAAAAGAAATTGTGGCTCTACAAAGCTAGAACAAGCTGTGATCAAAAAGCCTAACCAGCACAGCAAGAATCCTCATAAAACTTTTAAATGACTGAAGGTACCTATTAATGACTGTTGCTGCAGGTTGAGTCACAATGTACAGACTGGTGACTGTAAACTGGGGTAGATCACTGTTCCCATCAACTCCTCACTCCCAGCAACACACACACGCACAAATATTTATTAGATTCCCATCCTGGACAGACATATATCTATCTATTCAAAAGAAGACTTTACAGCTGTCTCATCTTGTCTTATCCCTCTTTAATCATTTTGTTTTTTGGCTGGAATAAACTCCAAGAGAGCTAACAACACAAAGACCTGATCTGATGTGATTGTTGCAACATTCCCTAATGAAAAAAAGAGAGAAAATTTTCCAGTAGACTCGTATGAACTTGCAAAATACTGTTTACCAAATATACTTAGTTGCACAACCTACATTTCAGAAGATTGTGCATATTAAAACAATGACCTCGTCATGCTGATAGCGGTCAGAAATGAATCAACTCCAGAGATCATTTCAAGGAATTGGATCACTGGCGGATTGGTCTCTGCTGCTGCTGCTTAATGATTATGTGTTTGTGGTTATTTGGCTGCATTTTCTGAGCTTTTACACATTTACAAGGAAAGGGGGTAGTTCTTCCAGTTTAAGTGATGAAAGAGAGCGGAGATATTCCGCAACCATCAAGGTCTGATGGCGCATAGGATATAACTAGACTCTGACAATTATGAAAATGTTTCTGACTGTTTTTTTATTCCCATTGGAGCCTTTTATCACATTTAACTTACTGTAAGCAATACACTGTTGATTAGCTTGGACTATAACCATAGGTGCATCCACATGTGTTTTAAAAATTGAAATCAAATTTGACTTAAAAGACATTTGACCTTGTAACTTGATGCCTTGAAGTTAGGCCTCTCTCTCTTTAAAAACTTCTGCTCTTTCTGAAACTCCACTCTCAGGAGTTCATCACAGCATGGCTCCTCTATTAACCCTTTACCAATATGTTTTTACCAGCGTTGCACTCACAAGTAGCTTGTATAATGAGCTCAGCAGATGCTAAGTTCCAGCAGGTGTTTGCTAATTGCTGCTGACTAGTCTGAAGGAGCTGAGCGGTGGAGTCACGGTGGAGGTTTGCTCTGTGACGCAGAAACTGCAGCTAAGAGGAAGACCTGTGTCTTGAAGGCTTTTTAGACTACAGTGCCTACATTGATGCATTTTGTTTTATGGATAAATAAAAGAAAAGCATGAGAGAAGATACTTTAATGTAGAAGTAAAAACAAAAAAATCAATTATTTTTTTTTTTTTATAGATTCAGAAGTACAACTTCATCCAGGTCACCCTAACTGGGTCACCAGGCCGAGGGTGTGTGAAGTTGAAAAATCCCACAACGATTCGAGGAACATCACTGATGATGTGTCCAGATGCATCGGTGTATGTATTTACACTAAAGTTCCAGTCTGACATATTTTCTATCATGCATAGCAGCCCATAAGAGGGAAAAAGCATAACCAAAACAAAATTGGTAATTGACATTGGCTCAAAAAATAAAAATGAATAAATAAATAAAAAAATCTAATCAGTAAATATCTAATGATAATGTGCTTCTTGGAACAGCCATCCCCTACCAGAGCAGATCTTCTGGTGAATGAGAATGACTCTTATGTATGTGAATGGGGAAATATCTGCCACATATATAAAGATGGGAGGAGACGAGGCAAGAAGGGGGAGGCCCAAGGGTTTGCTCTCTTAGTAACAATTCAAGGAATTGATTGTGGTCTCTGAGAAGTATGACTCACTCTGCTGCACATCAGGAAACCCTTCAGATGTTGTTTGTAACCTTTGTGACTTGAGCAAATATGACCACAGCTTATGCAAAACAGTCACACTCTTGCTAACCTTGCTTTTCCTCTTAAAGCTTACAGTGAGGGGGCATGGATCCCCCACCCACCCATTTTTTTTTATTTTTTTTTTTCAACCCTCACGCCTTCTGCTTTGTATCTCCCCACTGAGGTTTTAATTTACTATAAAAGCTCATGCTATGTTGTGATTTGAAATGGGAACAAAGAAGCAAACCTGCAAAAGTGAAACGAGTCACGGTACAGTTAGAAAGGCTCACTTCCCCTAACAGAGGCACAGGCACTGGCGTTGTAGACAGTCTGAATCATTGGCTGTAGATTAGTAAAATGTAACGTATAACTGAAGGAGCAAATAAACGTTGTATTTCCCAACCTAAGAAAGTATTTGGGAAAATGCTATGAATCATAACAGTCGAGTCAGCATCCTAATCACTCCTCTGGAATCTCTTTACAAGCCCAGTTTTTAGCACGCTTGATGTCCTTTTCTTGTGTGTTGCGCGTAGTCTTAAAACATGTGGCTCTTTCTAATAAGTGATGTTACTGCAACGAGCATGTCTCAATCTCTCTTTCCTGATGCGTGAGAACAGACACTCAACTCCCACCCCTCCTGTTGCTTTTTTTTACCTCTTTTCTTTTTTTACATCACAGCAGCGATACCACTGGGACCCCTATGTTTCAGCTGCGGTTGTGATAACAACTCATCCGCCTCCTTGCCAGAGAATGAATTTCCTTTAAGCCCTTTTTTTTTGGTCTATCACCATCAAAGTATTGCGTTTACTCAGATGAAGAAAAATGCAGAACCTAGTCAGACTGAATTGTTCCACTGCTTCTGTTTAAGGTGGGCAATCTGCGAGCTCAGTTTCCTGTAAGATTGAAGAGATTTCACTGAGGTGTTACAGAGATGTAAATAGTCCCTCTTCAGAAGATTTGACTAATTTTGGATTTTTTTTTTATCAAAAAAATTAGATTGTTTCCATAGCTTAAAAGATCACTATATATAAACAGGTGACATGAAATGAGAATCATTCATTTTTTGTCTACAACCTTTTTTGGCATTTTTTTAAACTTCCTTCAGTTTTACAGTTGATAATTTTGTTAGACATGGAAACCATGAAGTCATTTATACAAGAAACCACCCACTGTAGTTCTAAGGACGTCATATTAAAATTTGCATAATTTCTCATGCATGCTGTCTTGGAAATCTATTCATACTGTTTGAATTTTGAACTTTTGACTTTGTCACATTCCAACAACAAACACTAACATATTTTGCCATGTTTTTTATTTTTATTTTTTTATTTTTTTTTATGATAGACCAACACAGAGTAATGCATTGTTGTTCAGTGGAAGGAAAATTATGTTTTCAGGAAGCTTTATGTATGGATGAATTCAAACCCTTTGAGTTAATACATTTTTAGAAACAACTTCTGATACGATTCAAGAGGCAAGCCTACCAAGTTTGCACACTAAAACCTTTTTCCAAAATCTCAAAGTCAGTTAGACTTGATAGAGTCTATGTATATCAATTTCCAAGTCTTGTTACAGATTCTCACATGGATTTAGGTCTGGGCTTTGACTGGGCCATTATAAACTACAGACATGCTTTGACATAAATCATTTCGTTTTGTTTTCCTTGTAGGTCTGTTGTTAGTCTTTGCATGCCTCTAACTGGTTTTCTTTTAGCACTTCCCTGTAGTTAGCACTAGCAATCTTCCCATCAACTTTTACTGACTTCCCTGTTCCTGCAAGATGTGCCCCACAGCATAATTCTGCCATCACAATTGTTCACAAGGAAGCTGGTGATGAATAGTGCTAGTTTTCCCTCACATGTCTCCATAACTTTGATACTCACTCGTGTAGCATGTTCATATGGAGATGCTAGTCATTTTGCCCCTTTGATGCCCATTTTGATTAATAACAATTTTATTTTTTTGTCCAATGTAAAGAAACACAGTTATTTTGTTTCAATAAATAAAACCTGCTAGTAGGAGGTGACTGGTTTGATCAGGGATCATGTGTCAACAGGCCCAAACGGTGATCATTAAGCAATTCAAACTTTTCAGATACTGATATTTGACACACAAACTTTTTATGATCATTTATCTACAACCTTAATCCAAGTCACGACTTCAAAGAAATGTAAATTGAAGCACAAGGGATTACTGCATTAGTTTCAAACAGCTGCAACAAAAGTAGGATGGCATTAAATGGCAGTAAATGGGTGAAGAGACAAAAGGTGACCTTCCAATGTTTATTGGTCTTCATGATCTTGATAATTCACAGTTGTCCAAACAAACCTTTGAGGCCTTAAAAGGGTGGTGTTTTGTAAAATCAACTTTTTTTGAGCTTTACATCCTGTTATAACGTCACTCCCTGGAGTGTTGCCTTGATTCTCTCATGCCTGTTTGAGAGATCCTTTAGGCTCCCATGGCAACCATTCAGCTGTGCAAAACGCCTATGTGGACGTGTGCCACCTGCAAGACACAGCTCCTCCTATGAACTGTAGTTTCCAAGTTTCAAGCTTGCGACCCCCCCCCCCCCACCCCGCACCTTCGGACTAGCCAGCAGCAATTAGCAAACATCTGATGGAAGTGGCCATCTGCTGAGCTCATTGTATGAGCTACTTCTCAGTGGTAAACACATTGTTAAAGGGCTGATGGAGGAGCTTTGTTGTGATGATTTCCTGAAGGCAGAGCGAAAGAAAGAGCCCTGGTTTTTAAAGACACAGAAGCCCATTTCAAGGCATGAAATTAAGAAGTCAAATTTCTTCTAAGTCATATTTGATATATAGCACTTTTATAACAAATGACAGATAATAATTGTTCTGAAGACTTAGAAATGCCAAAGAAAAAGAGTCATTTACTTTAAAACATTGCGCATTATAAAGTAAATGATAGATACACGAATCTGAAATTTGAATTAAAGTAAGCAAAGTTATAAAAAGTTCACCGGGTATTAGTTCTTTTGCAAACTCTAGTATTTAAGGAAAAACAACTGATACATTTGGTGACGTTTTTTGTTATCTTTGTCTGGTTTTTGTCTTCCTGTGTGAATCTGTGGTGGGGATGGGGGTGGCAAAAAAGAAAAAAAAAAAAAAAAAACACAGAGAAGAAGACAGAAAGGAAACAGTAAATGAGCGATACAGAGAGATAAACCGGCAGTGGCACGGCAAACTGTGGGAAGTGAGAGTGAAACGCTTGAGGCTTTGGACATCAAAGACAGAAACTTTATATCTTTCATATTAATCTGACTCAGGTGAGTTCTGCCAAAGAGGGCCTTCTTGCAGCTTCCTGGAAGAGCCTGGCCGCAAAATTTTGTTACTTTTGCATTTCAGATAACCAGAAAGAGAAAGATTCCCATAAGCTAACGGCACGATGCATTACTAAACCACTTACCTGTCAAGAAAAGATAAAGAAAGAAAACACTATTTCTTTCCTCTGGCAGAAGAGCTATCAAAACTTGTGACCTCATGTGACCTTCCTGTAATACAAAATGATAACCTTATTTGGCACCGAGAGAGATTGGTGCCATTCAAATGTCCATTTATTTCAGTATTCAGATATGACACAGGGAAATGCCTCGTTACTTTCCACTAAGCATGACGTGAAGGGCCCTGTATGCAACACTTCCTATAGTTAGTTCTTATATTTGAAAGTTTCCCACTGTTGGGACATGTTGAATCTATTCATTTTATACTTCTGCTCATAAATAAGCAAAAATGCCACAGTGGGTGGATTCTATTTTTTTTTTATTTATTTTTTTTACCTATGATCCAATGAGTTGGAAATATTATATCTCTTTTCACATTGTTCCATTTGTTTTCATTTGCATTTACCACAGAGCTTCTATGGAAATTGAGCAAGTCTTGAAACAGGAGTGACAGGAATTACCCATAACCTTCCTGGCACTATCAGCCCTTTTCCCATTAATCTACTCCACAGTACTATTGCTAAAATACTTGCTTTATTTCCCCCCATGCTATAAACCGCCACAAAGCATCCAGCTTTGTTTTCTCATAACTGATTTATATACAGTGTTTTGCAAAAGTATCCCTATCCAAGAAACTTTTCCACATTGTCACTCTTACATCCTCTAATTTCAATGTACTTTTAGGGGAATTTATGTGACACTGCTTTATCTACACAAAGATGTAAATACAAGCCTATATTTAAGGGCTTACTGTTTTTTTTTTTTTTTTTAGAAATAATCATTTCAAACTTTTATTCTCAGTTTACCTGAATCAACTTTCTTTGCTTGACCAACGTTTGCGTAACTTATAACTGCAAATACTTTCCTGTATTTACTTCCACCCACCTTCCAATGAAGTCGGACCAGCTTCCATGTGGTTGCTGAAGTAATATTCCCATAAGATGATTCGCCCACTGTCATGACACTGTCATAAACATGACATAGTCTTCATGAATATTTATGACTGTTGTCATAAGGCGTCATTCGGTAAATAATGACACTTTTAATTCAAAGTTTACATTATTCGAAATGTCTTCATTATGACAACTTGTCATTAATAAAGTTGTCATAACAAAGACATTTTGTCTATAATAATGTCAAGTTGTCATAACGAAGACATTTTGAGTAATGTAAACTTTGTATTAAAAGTGTCATTATTTACCGAATGACACTTTATGACAACAGTCATAACTATTCATAAAGACTTATTGATGTTCATGACAGGTGTTATGTCATGTTTATGACAGTGTCATGACAGTCTTATTCAACCTCCTTCAAATAAAGTGTTACAGATGATTCGCCCACCACCATTATCCTTAAAGCTGAAGTAGGAGTAGTACGAATTGGTGAAAAATAATTTAAAAAATATCTGAAGTATGTGTTTTTCAGGGTGATGTGAATGTGTAATGTTAGTTTTCCTGCACATCGTGTGCTTTGCATGTGGGGGGTAAATATTTAATTTTAGTCTTTCCTCATGAGAGCATTTTCCACATCTGTTTCCATGTGTTCCCTACGCAGCCTGTGGTGAACTTCAAACAGGACTTGCTTTTGTAAATGCTCCATACAGGCATATTTATGGAGTCAATGACTGATAGGTTTCCTGTTAACATTTCCAGAATCTGAGATAGGAATCGCTGCAGCTCCTCCATAGTCGACTTACTTAAGCCTCTTGGTCTCTTCTCTGTTTAGTACTTTTCAACTCTGCAGTACAATTCTGACCTCTGACCTGTGTGTTGTGCTCCGTGATCTTGATGATGCTGTTTCCTAAAAACGTTCTCTAACAAATATCTGAAGGCTTCACAGAACAGCTGTGTCAAACTAACACTAAATCAAACACGCATGGACTGTATTTAATAATATGAAGACTTATGAATAGGTATACAGATCTTTACAAGGACTAGAGCAAAGATACTAAATACAAATGCACGCGCTATTTTGGAGTTATATTTATTAAAAAATGTAGTTCACAAGATTTTTTAATGGGCTTAATTGATTATCAAACTTTAATTTTTACAAGTGCATTCATTGGTTTAGTAAACAAGAGGTTTAGAAATAGATTGGTCTGAACATTCGGCTAATGCAGCATCAAACTCGTGTCTCAAAGAAGAACCTCTTTAAACGCAATCTTCGTAATGTTTTACCAATTTATTACTAACAAACGTACTCCTCAAACTAGGTTAAAAAATTCAGTTGCAACAAAAGAAAAAGCAGAAGAAGTGAGGTAAATTGTGGTTACATGCAAAGATCGCTCATTTGCTCACCATTCCAATTCAAAATGATAATGAGCAACTTCTGGGAAATTTGCACTACTGAACAATAAAGCGATGGGAGTTATTTGCATAAACTGTTTCATTATCATCAGGAAGCTGTGCTTTTCTAAGACATCATCCCTGTCACTAGTTCCTTTGGCATATTTGCTTAAGCTTACAATGTAATGACGCTGCTACTAAGTGTAAGGTAGGACATTAGAATAGCTGTAAATTGTATTATAACTGAAATACAGTCGCAGTCACAAGCTGACAGTGTTCAGTTTAAGTGAAATGAAGTTGTTAAAAGTTAAATATGAGTGTGCTTTCTTTTACTCTTGAGCCACAAAAGATTAAACTGCCGAAGTGGATCATCCTCGACCGGGAAACACAAGCCTACACCTGTCAGATCAAAAACGATCAAACAACTATGAGGACACAAGCAAGGAGGAAAAGGATTTTTTTTTTTTTTTGGAAAACCCCTCCATTACAAAAGTAACAAGAAAAATGTTGGATGAAAGCAAGAGAAAGCTGAAAGAAAATAAGCTGAGCAGGCCAAGCCCCAAGCAGTCCTTTATTAGTGGGAATTTATTTTACAGGAAAATAATTACTCTACCATTACTGCAGCAGCATGCCATGTCAAAACCAGGTGATGTGGTATGCTGCTTATCAGGTGAACAAAAGGTTCATTGATCATAATCACAGTACATAAACGGCAGGATTCCGGCTTCTGAACTCACCCAAAACAGATAAGCAACAACTAAACAAAGCTGAGCATTTGACTCAGGCACTTCCAGTCTAGTGAACAAGAATTCAGTCATGCACATGCATGTGTTTGCAGCTAAACAAACTAATATCAGCACTTGGATGCACAGAAAGAACTGAGAGAGGCAGAGTTGAACTTAAAATTTAAACAAAAAAGCTCAGAACACAAATTTTTCCATGTATAAAGTCAATCACATTTAATTTTCTACTTCTATAAGTGAATTATTGCAATAGATCTCTGTGCCATTTGGTCATCAATAAAGGTTTATTATTATTTTTCTTTTTTTACATAGATTTTATAGATATATTCCAGAATAAATCTCAGGAAAGCACTATAAGAATCAAGGGGCCTTTAAACTCATTTGTCGTTTGGGACATCCCATAAAGGCCTAATGCAGATTTGGACATGTGGACGTCTACCTATCTCCATCAGTCATAGGGTGAGAAAAAAGGGGTAGATGAATGAACTGAAGAATGAATGGTCCACAATCCTTCTGTTGTATGCTCTAAAGCAGCCTTAACTCCTCTGCTGTGAGGTAATGCTGTGCCGTGTCTGTGTGCAGACAGACTGCAGAACTGGATCAGATGACAGAACGGAGATCAAGGAGAAGCACTTTCATTTTTTATCAGCTCACACACACAAACACACAAACACAACACACACGCACTTCCTCCCTCCATCCCTCTCTTTCTGTGTTTGATGTTGCATGTTTTTTTTTCTTTTTTTACCCTCCCAGACCTTAAAATAGACAATAAAGTCCCATAAAAACAACTTCCTGGATTTTATATCAAACACCTTTTTGTGTTAGTGTGGAAGTGAAATGTCACAGAGAAATAAAAAAACTAAACATGTAGCTGAAGTGCTTTGGAAAAGTATTCAAATCTTACTTTTCTTTTTTTGTACACTCAGCTACTTTGCAATTGCAAACACCAAAGTGTTTTATATGGGTTGCATGTGGGAGACCTTCAAAAAGTAGTTGAAGGAACATTTTTATGTGATTTTCAATTTCTTTTGGCCATTAAAAATTCTGGCCTGGGCCATACTTTCCAGATGGCACCAGGTGTAGCCCATCTTTTTTATATCTGCCTTGAGGATTTTATTGATTTACCTCAAATTAAAATTCAATCTAATCTAATTGTGCTCAGAAGTCAGAACACTATGACTAGTTAATAGAGTCCATTTGTGTCTAATAAATACAGTTGTTCTGTTCTGTAAATGCCCAAGAGGTTTATTATTGAATAAAACTAATAAAACTGAAGACAGTACTAGATAAAAACACACTGCGCAAAAACCAGTAAACTAGAATAAATGCTACAGAAAACAAATGCATGAAAAGTTTATTTTTATGTTAAATTACACACAGTCAGAATACTAACTGGGCTCATTTAAAATTTTTATAGCTTTACTTAATATACTGTTGTAAAATGTCACAATGTCACAATATGAAGTAAGACGAAGGCGGATTGGATATCATAATGACGGCAACACTTAAAATGGAAAATGTCTCATTTTTCCTGAGTATGTGGAAAGGAAGAAAAGGTGAAATGAGAGTTCAAGTGGGAGAACATGTGCTATGTATCAGTCATAAACTATTCTCTATTTCACTATCCACTATTTCAATGCAGTTTTACAGTTACAAAGGCTGACATCAGAATTTTGGCTTACATTTCGTGATTTGACGGAAATGAGAAATAACTAACGCATGACCATTTGTTCTCAGGAAACGTTAGGGAAACTTTCTCCAAACATCGCTTTCAAAACCACACATTTCACAATTTTTATGAAATTTAAATTTATTAATAGGCAAGGATTATATCCCCAACTACAACATTTTCTCTATGGAGATATGTAACCAGGGAGAGGGGAGACAAAAGCACATGATTAGCGATAGGATTGCGTCTCGGCTTTTTCCAGACGATGTGGCTTCATCAAGTCATGGTCTGCAGCTTTTGCTGGAACAGTTTGCAGCCGACAGTGAAATGGTCAGAAAGAGTCCCTCAAATCCAAGTCCCATGATCATGCTCCAAGTGTGAGAGCTTAAGTATATTGTTGGGATCTTGTTGATGAATGAGGGAAAAATAGAGCGGAAGATCAACAGAAGGACTAGTGCAGCGTCTCCAGTGAAGCAGGAACTGTACCGGTCCGTCGTGGGAAAGAGAGGGCCGAGTCAAATAGCTCTTGATTTACTGTCTCATCTATGTTCCTACCCTCATCTATGGTCATGACTTTTGGGTCATTATCGAAAGAACATCAATGAAACAAGCGCCCAAAATTATTTATTTATTTATTTATTTTTTTTTCGTAGGGTGCCTGGGGTCTCCCTAAGAGATAGGGTGCAAATCTCAGTCATCTGAGGCGGAGTAAGAGTAGAGCCATGGGAATAAAGAGATAATCCAAAGTAAAATCAAACTTTTCAACACAATTTTAGCTTTGGGATTTTGGTTGGGTCTTCAACAGAAGACAGTTGAGATGCCTTGAGCATCTAGTTTCCACTTGGATGCCTGCCTGGTGACGTGTTCCGGGAATGTCCCGCCAGGAGGAGATCCAGAGGAAAATCCAGGACAATCTGGAAGAACTATGTTTCTTGGCTGGCCTGGGAACACCTTGGGATTCTCCAGCAGGGGCTGGGGAGAGGGAAGTCTGGCGTTCCCCACTTAGGCTTCTACCCCCACAAACTGACCCCGGATTAGCGGAAGAAAACGGATGGATAGACGGAATTTCCCTTTAGGATAAATTAAGTTTTTTTTAAGTTTATTCTCAGGTTTGAGGCGTTACACGTGTTGAAATTAGCTTAATGTTTGTCTTGTCTGATCAGATTGCAGTTGGCTTTTCCATGTCTGCAGCTTTCAAACAAGCTCAGTCTCCTCTAGTGAAAAACTTCCCACTTTGTGGAAGTTGACACTTTCCTTCCATCAATTTATGATTTATTGCAGTTTTGTCTCCCACTCGATTTGCTGTTATTCCTGAACTTCTTAACCAGTTTCCTACCGTCAGGTGGTTTGGACTTTGGACACAGTGTTCTAACAGTGTGATACACACAGTAAATTAATTTTGGTCTGGTTAAAGCAGGCTAATGTTAAACATCTGGAAGGGCCTTCCCAAAGCGCTGACTCATTTTAAAAATGTACTATTCTCAAAATCTCCGTCTGTGACAGGAAATCTTTGCAAAATTGTTCCTCCAGAATCGTACCAGAAACATGTTGATGGTTACAAAACCATTTATTGGTACTTTCAAACAACTGCTAGTGGGGTTGTATGTATTTATTTGAGCTTGTTTATATAATTTTGTCTGTGTGGGACTAAAGAAATAATCCAAAGTAAAATTAAACTTCTCAACACAATTTTTCCTTCGGGATTATAGTCCTTCCATTGAATAAGACAAATTTTCAATACTCCTAAAACAAATATGACAGTAATACTGGTGATGAGTGAAGGCAAACCTCTGGTGTATATTTAGATGGTATCATTCCACGAAATGTAAATGAGGAACATGAACAACAACAAAGTAGTTTCTGTAATTCTGGTATTTAAAACCAAACAACAGTAATGAACCTTTCATTAAGGGAGAATTTCATTTTCCTGACAGAAAACCCTGAAGAAGGTCATCTGTCATGTATCTAAAGAAGAAGCTGAAAACTGACATGCAACTTAATGAACGAGAGGAGATGTGAATGCCCAAGAACAGAGATAATTAAAGTTTAACAAAGAGGAGACACTCTGAGCCACAATGAAATAGTGTGACAGGGTCTGAAAAGAGCTTTTAATAAGTAAAAAAAAAAAAAATCTGTTATGTCTTTTTAGTAAAATACCTAAAGACTTAAGAAAGTCAAAAATCCATTACCTTAAAGGTAGATGGTGATTCTCAGATTTGAGAATTTTTTTTAATTTTTATTCAAAGTGGCGTTGTTGCTGCTGGTGTAACATGAGTTTGGACACTTAGAAGTTTATTTTTACCTGTGGTGTTTTAGTTACTGATGCGCTATTTTAGAGTGCCTTAGTGTTTGCTAACTCACAATTCTTCAATTACTTTGTAGTGCTGCAGTTTGAAAATCCATCCATCCATTTTCTTTACACCCTTGTCCCTCAGTGGGGACTGGTGCCTATCTCCAGCCAACGTTCTGGGCAAGGGGCGGGGTCACCCTGGACAGGTCACCAGTCTGTCGCAGGGCAACACAGAGACAAACAACCATGCATACACACATGACAAGCAAAAAATAAGTTAAAAAGAAAAACAGATAAGGTAAGCTGATTTGTTGATAGAAGCTGACTTTACTTTACTTTAAGGGTTATGAGGAAACTGGGTTAGAATGTCAGTTACTGATATAAAACTAATCAATAATTGTGATATGACTATTGTAACAACATGGAGTCATGGACAAATACTCTGAAAAAGCTTTCATTGACAAATCCCTAACATCTTATGCTGTTTAAGTATTTCCAATTCTGACTGTATGCTAGAAATGCTAGAAATGATCAAATCAGTTGTTTACATTTTTATTTTTTTAAATAGAAGAAACACATACTATTTAAAAAAAGAAAAAAAACAATTGCTTTTTTGTACTTAAATGATATGGTTCATATTGCTTCTTTCAAAACTTCTTCATGCAATCGGTCTTATGCCCTGAGGCTTGGATTATATGTCAGTCATTACTCAAAAACGAATGCAACTCTATTCTATCTGCCATGTGTCAAAAATAGAAATGGCTGCGTTTTCATACAATTAATTCTTCTGAACGTTATTCAACTGGCAGCGCATTCTCAACGGCATCTCTATTCAAATCGAGACCAACTTGCTCGTTCCAGATCTCCCTGTGCTTTTCATAACCTGTATGCAGTTTCTTGTGAATCATCCATGTTCGTTGTGGTGAAATTTAACCTGGAATTTCTTCTGTAACACAACAAGAATGATTGGCTTAACTGTTTCCTCTTTCTCAGTAAAAAGCTCCTCTGGTGTTTCATAGCAATGTGCGTGTTCCCACTCTACAACACCAACAGATAGTGAAGTTGCTAATCATTAACTTTTATCTAATACGACACAGCCTCTGTGGTAATGTGTGCTTAGTGTAATTAGTGAGAAAAATGAAATATGAGTCAGAAGAGGGTGGCTCTGCACTGTGTGAAAATCCTGTGGTCATTTAAAACTTTTTAATGGTAATGTCAAAATTTTCTCCTGTAAATTTGAATTGTGGGTGGACTGATTGTGCTCCAATTAGAGCTTTTTCCCCCCCAGTAATCTCTTGTGTTGCTGACAGAGAAAGTGTTAATGAAGGTGAGAGTGTGTTAAAGTGCAGCAGTGCACTGGATTTGAGAAGAAAAAGCTGAGAGGAAATGTTGGCTGGATGAGCGGAAAAAAGGCAATGAAAAAAGGAAAAACAATCTGTATTTTCAAGGCACCTGGCTTCAGGATGACTCTCAGTGGAGTTACATTTGTGGCTACCTCATCAAACCCACTCCAAGCTGCAGGATGTTTTCATTGAAATATTGCAAATAGAGTGAGATTGAAGGGAGAAGGCGAGTGTAGCAGAAAGGTCCGGTGTGTGGCGGCAGGAGAGTTGGCAGAGCTCCGTCACTGACCTAATGTTGGTTCTTCCCCATCTTGGCTTGACTTTAGCTTCATCTCTGGAGCGGAAGCAATATGCTTGGATTTATGGCTTTGTTGAACCATGCAGAGATGACCTTACGCACTTCGCTTGACACCACAGGTAAACCAGACTAGAACGCTAAAGGAAGTATGGCGACTGTCCAGCAGCACATCTTGTTCTGGTACAAGTGCCAGTGAATACCTTCTGCACATAGCCTTTGAGACAACGTGACAGTGGTAGATCTGATTTGGAACTCACCAAAGACAGGAGTGAATAGTTAATGTCAGAGTAGATAGGAATAATGCATCTGTCTTTGTTTGCTTACTCTAGCTGACTCGGAGCAGCTTTACAAGGGAGAAATCTGTCCAGCCTGTCCATAACAAAGGCACCACTGGGTTTCTTTTCGCTCTGCCATGAAATGATGAGATCAAAATCTAATCCAAGTTTCTAAACATAGGAACATCCCAAATTGGCGTCTCACCAATTTGAGACACCAATTTGGGACCAGAGTCAAAGCTTAACTGGTTCATTATTTATTCTGTTTATTAAAGTAACAAATAAATCACTAAATCCTAATCTTTCTTTATCAGGACTGGAATCATTTACTATAACATTAGGATAATTAACTATAAAGTGCACCTGTATGTATGCGGAACCCACAAATTTTGAAAAAGTTAAAAAATAAAAATCCTATGTATCGTAATATAGACAAATATGTAGCGTATGAATGCTTTTTCAGTGCCTGCAACACGGCTGCTAAGAAAATGCAGTAGCCTACCAGAAAAAGTAATTGATCA
Source organism: Poecilia latipinna (assembly GCF_001443285.1). Classification (NCBI taxonomy): domain Eukaryota; kingdom Metazoa; phylum Chordata; class Actinopteri; order Cyprinodontiformes; family Poeciliidae; genus Poecilia; species Poecilia latipinna. The sequence goes on along the minus strand of NW_015112941.1, from coordinate 330,259 downwards.
CTATCTTCATCTTCCTCCTTTGCTCTAAAACCACTAAAATCAAGACGTTGCAAGGCCAGCCAAAAAACATCGTCCCTCCAGTCTTCTTCAGTGTCAGAATTGCCTCACAGCCTCAGTCTCTCTTTCATTGTCACTCTCCTCGTCACTTTTGTCGCTCTTGGACTCCAGCGTCATGTCCTCTTCATGGCGCTGCAGTCCATCCTTTCAAAACCTGTTGGTAAAAAATAATACATTAGCCACGTTGCAGTTTTTAAAGTGTGTGAGAAAGGTAACAGCTTATTGGTCCAGAAATTACGGTACACAAAGCCACTTATCAGAATACTTTTTTGTTGTTTTGAAACCTACTTTGGTTGTCTTTCTTCGATCATCATCACTGGTTAAAAGTGTGATATGGAAACTGGGATTAGTTTGTATTCTTACACTGAAGTTGTGACTTTAGCTGATGTTAATTTAAAACTGAGCCACTACTTTTAAAGTTAGCATTTATTTTCGCACTAGTCATGCATAGACACAGATAAATTGAGTAGAATGGTGTGTATCAATGGAACCCAAGTTTAGTTATGCAGTTAATACATCCTGAAATCCCTTATAAAATTTGCAGTGTGAATTATGACTCAATAAGTGTATGAAAAGGCTCTACCTGGCCCACATCGTAAGCCTTGATACTCTGATTCTCATCTGCACAAAGACTGGGGAGAGTTTAGAGAACGCTTTCCTTGCACCAACACTTTGGTGCAATCTGCAATGTGTGAAGGCCTAAAAGTGTGCAAAAAGTACAGAGATTTCAGATCAAATACATAAATGGCAATTTTTTTTCTTGACTTGCTTCCAAATGAAAGGGGAAAATGCAAAAAAAGTACTTGCCACTATTTGCACAAGGATTTCTGGTAAAACAGCAAGACGTGTTTGCATAACTTTAAAAGAAAGAGACTTTCTCCCCAGCTGTGGCATGTGACCATGTGTAAGGGAACATAATAGCAGGAAACTATTCTAAAACACATGCCCTGCTGAGCCTTACTGGAAGGGCTGTGCTGTTTGAGTTTCCTCACATGACATGAGAGACGCCACCTCATACCAGCCAGATTAGAGTGATAATTCATTCCTTCACAACATTGTGCTGTATGCATGATTGCATCCAAATATTTTTGATGATTGTTTGTTTCTTTTTTTTTTTTTTTTATCTTCTTCAACTCTTCAGTGGAATCTATTTTTTTAATCAGCTGAGTTTGCAAAATGCAAAAATAATATTTAGTTTATGATTTAGATATTTACCATAAAGGGATCACCTTTTGCAAAGTAATGCAAAGGCTGTTTTTTTTTTTTTTTTAAACATCTGCAGCCAGAAAAAACAATGGACCTAGATTGTAAATGGTAAAATGCTGACACCTAGTGGTCACTGAGATTGAACAATTAATAAATTCTGAGGTATAGGCTGGGAAAGAAGGTCTTCTTTGGAGACGTTGTGACCTGGTGTATGATTAATGCTCTCCTAGTTACTAGAATCATTGAATCTGTGATAAAGACAAAGTTGTGCCTTATTCATAACAAGGGAGTCACTCAGGAAACATTCGAGATAATTGTTTTAATATTTCAGTGTGAAACTACCACATTCTCTTGGCGAGTCTAAAAGGAAAATCTTTTTTTTTTTTTTAAATCCTGTTAATTCTTTTTGAGATATATCAGTATTATATCTGATACTAAGATCAGATATAATGCATAGTGACACAATATACACATTCAGAAAGATTAGTCTGAATGTGATAGGAAGCTTAGCAAAGACTAACAATGAAATCAGTATAAAGCTTCCATAAAGGACTGGAGAAATTAATGTGTTCAAGCTGTCACATCAACAGAAATGTGTTGTTCAAGTTGGCATGGCTCTTAAACTCTGTAATAATTTAGCCTGTCTCAGCGCATTGTTGCTGTGGTGGTAACACCTGTGAGTTTATTGTTCCAATTCACACTTTCCACCAGTTTTCACTTTTCTACAAACACCTTGTTTTTCAAAGGGTTTTTGTCTCTTTGTTTAAAAAAGTAAAGGACAAAAAAAAAGAAAAAAATCCTGCTGTATATATCATTGCATGATCAAGCAGCAAATTAGCTAATGGTGGTATGCTAGAAAATGTATTCACCAAAATATCGGATTCATGCCTCTGAAGCAAGTGTGGGGAAAACAAGTGAGCAACCGCAGGACAGAATGTGTCTGGGTGCGAGAGAAACTGCAAAATCAATGACTGTGTAGCTTGTTTTGAATGGATATGTTCTCAGTCAATTGCCTGCATCAAGCATTTACTCTCGCAGGTCACTTCATTAGATACATATTTCAATCGCTTGTTAACACAAGCAGCCCATCACTTGGCAACTCTTGTGCATGTAAACATCGAGACGTGGCGAAGACAACGCGCTGAAATTCAGACACGGCGTCAGAATAAAGATTCGTGTGACTTTGAACTTGACATGGTTGGAAGATAGGCTGCTCTGAGAATTTTACAAACTGCTGACCTTACGCAACTGTCTCAGTGTTACAGATAATGGCCCGACAGAGAGAAACTGTCTAGTGAGCAGCAGTTGGGTGGAGGAAAATAAATTGCTGATGTCAGAGGAGAATGGGCAGACTGGTGTGAGACGAAAGAAAGGACACAGTTTCTGAAATAACCAGTTGCTTCGACCAGTATATGCGGAATGTTCTTTCTGTATGTTGTCAAAAGTTAAAGATCAACTAAAGCAACAGAAGACCACACTTCCTGTCAAACAAGTTCATTAAAATGGGCCAATTACAGATTTGGGGAAAAAAAAACAAAACAAAAAAAACATTGCCTGGTCTGTTGATCTTCTCAAAATTGAGAAGATCAGAGTCTGAGTCATTTAGGCTCAGAATCTGGACAACCAGATACTAATGTAATAAAGCAAATATTTAATAAAGTGTATATGCAGCATTACTGCAGAGTAAGTGCAGTTATGTAGAACTTCTGAGGGTTTTATTTTGTTTTACTGTCGAGTTCAAAGAGGGATTTTTCTACTTTTGGTAAGAATAAATATAGAAGATGAATAGAGTGATTCATCTGAGATTCATCTGAAACGTATCTACAGTTGCAGTGTTTTAATCTCCTGTTGCAATGCGATGCACAAATATTCCCTTATCTACAAAAATATGAAAGAATTAGACAGTCATTTTCAGAACTCTTCTTTTCTTCAGCTGATAAAAGAAATGTATTTAACAAAAAATGTTTTTTTTTTTTTCTTTTGGCTTTGTTTGAACAAATATGTAATATCTGTTTTGTGAATAAAGACGTCTGAAAGGACATTTAAAGTACGATAGCAATAAACTAAAAACTCATCTTTCTAACTTCAAAATGACATTTATTTGTCTGAGAACAAAAGTGGGGGGGGGGGGAAAAACCCTGAAAAAAATACTTACATCTCAAAGAAAAAAGTATCTAACATTTTAAAAAGACCAGCATCTTGCTTATTGATATCTGAATTGACTTTTACAGGTTGTTGTTGCTTTAATCAAAGAAAACGTTTACACTTGAAAGAAATGTTCATATTGTTAAACTCACAACGCTTCATTCTTACTGACATTCCCTGATAAAGGAGCACAAAAACCTTAAATCATTTTATTTTGTTACAGAAAGTTGGTCATTCAGTGATGGCATTTATTTTTTTATACCACTATTCTTTTTTTACAGTGTCCTGAATTCATGCATTGGGAAGGACTTGTTGTTATGAAGACCACAAGGGAAAGATGCAAACCATGATATTTTTTTTTTTTTTACATTTTGCCAGCTTTATTTTCACTCCTCCAGAAAGTGCCCTCTGTTAGCAACTCTGGAGTGGGATACATTCAATGTCAAATTAATTGTCTGTGGTCTTGAGCAGCGTAATAATAGTCTTTGAGAAAACCACTAAACAATAATTAATTTTAAATATACTTTAAATGTTTACGTAGCTGTGATGAACAGCGGCATTAATTGCTTTGACAGCATTTTATTCTTGGAGCTGCCGGGAATAATTCCGCCCACCGCAGGCTGTCCAGAATGAAATGATCTTGCTTCGATATCTTTACGTACATGAAGGCAGAAAATTGCAAGAAAGAAAAATAAAAGAGAAAGGATTCAGGTGATGTTAAATCCATTTAGATGTTATGCATGTCATGGTTTATTAGGTTAGCCTGTGCCTGGAAGGAATAACTGCAACCACAGCTGCTGCAGCCACACTGCATGATATTTCCAGCAATCACCAAAAAATAAGGCTCTTTTTTCGCACACATGATTTACCTCATGCCCTCTACATAATTTGTTGCCTTCGTTTGCCCTTATTAACCTCATGTGGATTGTGTTCACCGGCTGTTCGATCGTATGAAGGAAGGACTGCACCGATAAGATAAGAATATGTTTTACTTCCATAGAAACAATACGTCTTTGTTGGCCTGAAGCAGAAAAAAAAAAAAAAGTCAGCAAGGCAAGATTTATTACAGCAAATAAAGGATGGGAGAGCTGTGAAGAAAAGAAAAAAAAAACCTATTTCTCTCTGCATCTGTGTCCTTTTTCTTATTTCATCCTTATTTAAGGTCAGAATGTGAAAGACTGCTTTCCTCCTTTGTGATGAACAGACATTGTATGTCTTAACGATGAGAAAGTTGGACAAATTGGGTGTTGTTATTCATAATGTTGTATAATAAATGTCTGAATGCAAAGAATAACAGCCTGAATATTGGAATGTAGTCTTCCATATATTCACACTTCCATTCCAATCATTTACATGGATTCGCGTATGTTAACAGATATGCTGACAATCATGTCCAGCAAATTAGAAAATGTGTATGATGATGCTTGCTAATTTGAATAAAAGCACCTTTTAAAATAACAGTAAAACAAGTATTAAATATGCTTTTTACAACCTACACAGAATTTAAAGTTCTTGTCAATAGTCTGATGTAGTATTTTCAATCTTAAATTCTTGGGGGCTTCCATCAGCTGCAAGTAGAAAAATAATAAATAACAGAAGTAAAAGCTTGAAAACATCATTCTGAGTGAAATCAATCTATGCAATGTTTCACTTATAGTGGATTGAGTTAACTTTATTATGCTAATTTACAAATTGGGTATTATATGCTGACAAAACGACTCTTGTATTCAGGTTATCTCCTTTTATATTTATATATATATATATATATATATATATATATATATATATATATATATATATATATATATATATATATATATATGATACCATGTTTTCGTCTCTCGCCCTGGAAGGTGAAGACCACAGTGGTGCCTGTGGTCATCGGGGGCCCTCGGGGCAGTCACCCCCAAACTGGAGCAGTGGCTCAAACAGATCCCAGGAACAACATCAGACATCTCAGTCCAGAAATGTGCAGTTCTAGGCACAGCCAAGATACTGCGCAGAACCCTCAAGCTCCCAGGCCTCTGGTAGAGGACCCGAGCTCAGAGGATGAAAGAGACCACCCACGGAGGGTGAGAGGGGAATTTTTTTTTTTTTTGATACAGCATGACATACAGTATTTTGACTCAAACATATAGTCTCCAGCAGGGGTCCTCAAATCCAGACCTTGAGAGCCAATGTCCTGCAACTTCTATATGTATCCCTGGTCCAACACACCTGAATCAAATGACTGAATTACTTCTTCAGTATGCAGTCTAATTCTCCAGAGTCCTTTATTTGATTCACTGTCTGATTCAGGTGTGTTGAACCACAGATGCATCTTAAAGTTACAGGCCCTCAAAAGGACTGGATTGGACAACCGACAGTCTACAAAAACAACAGTTCTCCATAGACAGCTGCAAAAACAGCAATCAGTATTGAAAACATTTACAGCATAATCATAATACACTTATGACTAGTTTTAAGGTATATCCATCGGTGATACAGAACATGCTACCTTTTTGTCATTGTGTTATTTACAGACTAACACAAGTGTAAAATGCTGATGTGAGCTGGGTAATTAGTCAGGCTATCAGCTAAGATAGCCAGCCTGGACTTGAGCACTCAACAGATATCGTGTCTTGTCAGGTAAAGTTTTGAAACACTATTTCCTCAATGAAAGTGAAGAATGGTACTTTTTAGGTTTTGATGCTCTGATTGCTAGTTATCACTGAACTTCTCTTACTTGAAAATCTTAGAATACTTGCAAGTATTTCGCTGTACTGGTCTTCTTTCAGCCAATTGGCCAGCAGTGCACAGCATTGAGTGAGGGACTGGCCTCACTCAGCTACACAATGCTCCATACAGGTAAAGGGAATTTGAATCACCCCCAGCATTGTCTCAGGCATCTCATTTATATCATAGAAACTCTGATTTACAATTTAAGGGTTGATATATCACTCAATAAACGATTCAGTGTGACATTTTCATTTCAGACATAATAAAAATTAGCATACTATTACTTGTTATTCACAGAGTTTGAAGATACAAGATTATTTCTGGCAGTACAAAAGAACACGAGTGACAAAAGAACAGACTGTTAGAGAAAACAATCATTCACAACATAAGTTCATTAATATCACAACAGAGAAGCACTACACCTTTGAAGCTCCTCTGTCTCCCAACCCAGTGACAAATAGCTGCACTGATCGACAGCACAAAACATTCACAAGACTCAAACACGATGCAATGTAAAGCTTGCTTATCTTCTAACAGGCAACTCGCTTTTGGCTGCTTGTGTACGATGACGTCAATGTTTGACGTATTTTTACCTCAGCAGTCCATTTACTGTACAAGAGAAAATGGAGAGGCCAAAAAAACAGGATGTAAAAGGCAAGAATAAAGAAATGTTTTATACAAAAGGATTAAAAGAATACAAGAATCAAAGTCTAATAAAATCTCACTTGGAAATGAAAAAGTATTTAAAAGACAAATGTTTATTTTTGTCTTCTTTCAGCTTGATGAATGTCCTTGGATAGAAATCCGCCTGTTCTCATTCATTCATTTCAGATCGATGTATTGAAAGACATTGAGGGTGCTGGGAACTCATCCAAACCGTACAGCACCGTACAAAAGTATTCACCTGCTTTTGATGACTGTAGTTCAATACCTCTGATCTAAACCAATTTCTGGGTATATGTGCTCCTAGAAGGAAAATTTTCATCCCAGTGCCAATTATTTTTTTAATTAAAGGTTTGCTTTCAGGGTTGGCCTGGATGTAACTCAACCCATCTTGACTTCAACTCTGACTGGTATCAATCTGCCTGATGAGGAAGCATATACCCACCACATCCTACCATTGCCAGGATTAGGGTGAAAATGGGGATCTGGGTGATCTAGCATGTTAATGTATATCCACTGACTACAAACTGCAAATAGGTCACTTACATTTCTTACAAGAACATCTTTGTTCTTGTCAATCTTCTATAAAGACCAGACATATGGAGGACATGAATATTACTTTCCCCTATAATTTCTCAACTGCTCTGTAGATCTCAGTGGCTCCTCCAGAGCAACAATGCCCCTCTGCTGCTTTTCCATCTTGTATAGTTCAGTCGATGGTTGGTCTGCAGATGAGTCATACTTCATCTATTTCGGATGATGGATTGAACAGTCCACAGTAATGTCTGTGAATGTGATATGGATTATAACCTAACATGCTTTGAGCGTCTCTTTTTGTTGCCCTTCTTGGTCACCAGTTCATAAACTGATTAAAAAAACAAAACAAAAAAAAACAAAAAAAAAACAGAGACTTTCAGAGAAACGTGTATTCTTTGAGTAAATCAAACAGGTGATGATTCACTTTTCCAGCTCTTTGACTTCTAAAGTTATTTGTTATCACAGATTTTGTTTTGGGTTGTGAGATTAAAGGAGACTGAATAGACACTTCACTGTTTGAATTAAAAAAAAAAAAAAAAAAAAAAAAAAAAAAAAAACCATGATAATTTTTTTTTTTTTTTTTTAGTTAAGTGCTGTCTTTGTTTGGATTATTTACATAAAATCCCAGCAAAAATACATTGAAATTTGTTGTTGTAAGATGGAAAAATTTGAGACGTTTCAAGGGGTAGGAACACTTTTGCGAGGCACTGAGTTACTGATAAATAAGATGGACAAATTCATTACAAATTCATCACAAGATGAGTTCAGGCATTTAACTGCTAATGTACACATTGAGGAAGTATATTATGCCAGACATGATTGCAGGCAATTGGGTCCTAATTATAAGGAAAATAAATAGCAGCCTTGTTAATTCAAGCTTCTGAGTACATTTGGTGAAACATTTGAATATTAACCGAAGGGATCTGTTTGAAAAGACTGTTATTTTTACCTCAGACTCAAGTTTTAGATGGGGAAAAAAATGCATTCTTGTAAAGTCCTTAGATCATGTCCATTGTTAACTTGTTGGTAATTTTCCTCCTGCTTCATAATTTACCCAGAGAAAGTGCATTTGTCATGGAGGGAAATAATGAAAATGAGATTCGGAGCATCTTAGTTTCCTGAGTGATGCAATTACCATTAGTGCTCAAGGATCGAGGCACAAGTCTAATTAACTTTTCAAGTGGTTCCTGGGAAAGAGAAACACAACTCATTCACTTCCCCCAGGGACCAAGTCCCTCCCTGGTTTATGAGACCACTCAATCCTGAGGTCTTCCAGCTCTGCACACTCCGCACTGGCAGCACCGGAACGGAGCACTGTAACATGGAGCAGGTGTCAATTTTTCTCTAAGTCAACCTAGAAGAAGGTTGTTCGAAATAAACAAGGAGACAAACCTGTGTGAAAACATGATTTTTTTTTTTTTTAAAAAGAGCAGAATATGTAAGTGAAATGTATTTTAGATATTCAGCCCATTTTCCAATAAAATACAATTTAATTTGAGGGCTGAACTATGTAGGGTTATGTCAATATACGGCTGCAGCTCATATTAGAATATAATTGAAAAGTTAAATTATTTCTGTCATTACGTTCATGGTGTGAAACTCATATTCTATTCACTAGACTTCTTACACTAAGGGGAATACATTTCAAGAGTTTAGCTCTGTTCACGCTGAAGAAAATGGCCTATGACTGAATTCAGTTTTACTGAAAATTGTAAATTATGAAATCAGCATTGTTAATTCAGAAAACTGTATTAAAATGTTACATGATATAGGACTATAATTTTAAAAGATATGTTATAGCCAACCCACACAGTCATGGGGAAAACTGTCTGACAGTTGTCAATGACAGTGAGTGTAGGCCACAGAAGGCCATTGTTAAAAACATGACTCTTAACATAATGCTGCATGTTGTTAGGAAAGTTTTGTGGAAGAAAAACAGCGTGGGTAATAAAAGGGCGAACAGGCAGCAGGGACAACCGCAGCATAGAGAAGATTGTAAAGCTCAGCTCATTTCTGGGTTGCAAATTTTGCATTTCAGTTGTTAAGCCAATCCTAAACCAGAGACGTTACCATAGAAGTGTTACAGTAGTTATTGATAAATTAGGCCTGAGCAGGTATTAAATGCATATACTTTCAAACATGTCGATATGAATTTAAAAAGGCTGGCATTTATAACTTAAATATAATTTTTAATCTCTCTTACGTAGAATTCTAATTATCTGAAAAAAACTGATTTTTATGTTTATATCAGTTGAGAAACATAGTCAACAACATTAACACAAACCAGTGCTAGATTTACGTCACTCTGTTTATAATCACCCTTTTGAGTTGAGTTATTTAAATAAATTAAGCTTTCGATAACGAAGCATAACAACTCAGTTTTGTCTGCTGGAAGGTTTCTGTAGCCCATCTCACGGCAGCCTCTTCATAGTGTCTCCTTCTAAATCTTATTCTAATTTGAGAGTTTTGCTCTTTCCACTCGTAACATCTGTCTCAGCGTTGCGTCAATCTATTTTACATTAAGCGAGAGAGGGATTGTTGTCCTTTAGGGCAGCGTTGAGTTCACTTTCGTAAACCCCGGTGCCTTGTTCATTAAGATGATCGACAACAGAGAAAAAGCAGCATCTGGTGGCTATGACTTGAGGTGCAGCACGTTCATTTTCTAGAGTACAGGAAATCTATTACATCTATTTGATTCATGTTTAATGGCTCATACGAGCGTTTGAAGAACTCTTTTCTTGTCAGGCTGAAGGATTTTTGAGATACAGACTCCAAGAGTTCAATTAACTTTATGAGTTCTCTTACTGAGTGTAAGAATAAGTGATGATATTAGAGAATTTTGGGGTTTTGAACACAACAGCCACTTTACTTTCTTTTGTTGATTACAAGGGCAGCTGAAGGGCTTTGAAAGTCACAAGTGAACTGATTTATAAATGCTCGTGCAGACGTTATATTTGAGTTTTGCAGATTCTGATCAGGGAAATTGGTTTTAGAGGAACCAAAATAAATTCTTAAAATGAGGCTAGAGGTTGTCTGAGCCAAATTTATTGCGCTCCGTCAAAGAGAGGGGCATACACTGCAGACTGATGGTTCAGTGCCAACTTGTACCCGAGCGGATTGAATTACTGTGTTTCATAAAAGTTTAATGGGATTTCAGCAGGTCTAATTTATAAAGGTGGTCTGTGAGAGTAAGCTGCTATGCTGAGGTCCGTTTTTTATCACCCTCTTCTCTCGGTACAATCTGAGAAGTGATTACCAACCCAGAAGCTGGGCGACACAAACAGCTGAGTGGACACGTCTCACACAGTTTGGGCTTTGCTTAACTCACTGAGCTTCATTAATTTGTGCTGCACATCCGATTGAAGCAAAACGAATATTACGATTGCATCGCTTTTCTTTCTGCCATGCCTACTCAGCTTATTTGGATTTTGAAAGTGTTGTTTCGTTACATATCTGACATACCCCAGAGATCGTTTCACCAATTCAGTCATCTGCGATGGCGATTCCACATTTTGTTTTTTTTTTTTGTTCTCACACTCAGCCTTCCATTTGCTCTCCTTCCCAGGTGTAACTCATCTCCTCATTTGCCATACGTGCTCCCTTCCAGGGCTCCATTCATTTACCAATTAAGTGTTTTGTAATTCCCACTTCCTCCTGTGTGTGTTAACCTCCCCAGTGTCAGTATTCTCTACTGGCTCCTCCACTGAACCCGTTGTTTCCATGTCCTCATCAATGTTAAGCTAGTCTTTCCTCCTAGCTCTGATTGGTTGTTTCTAACCGGGAGCGGGGTATATCTGCAGATGGCAGTAGAACCA
>NW_015112941.1:282802-315706 GCF_001443285.1 Poecilia latipinna | reverse complement strand
AATAAAAGTTACCTAGTGCAGCTTTAATTGACCTCTTTTTGCATAGAAGAACTTCCAGTTCAATTATAAATCTGTCAACACAGTGTAGAGCTTATGGGTATTATTGTCATCTTGATAAAAATGTATATCTGTCATAATTTATGTGCCTCAGTAAATCAACATATCTGCTCTTCTTTCTAAACAGTTGAGAACTCCTGGAAAAAAAAATAGTTTTATTCTTCAGATGAAATAAACTTTTTTGGTGAAGGATTAACTCATTTGGTTTTGATAATCAGTGACACTGGACAGGACAAAATGTGAAAAGGTTAACAGGGTCGGAAAGCTTTTTCAGAGCACAGTTAAATGTAACAAATGCACCTCAGGACATATTTAAAAAAAATTGTGAATGTATACCTGGATTGCTTTGCTTCTGTTTTTGTTTATTCCATTTCCCTCTGTTAATTTCAAGCATTTTTACAGGAACACTATATTTCCGCATGTGACGGCTCCGTGTGCTTATTAAAAGCTTGAATGTTGTTCCAAATTGCATTTTCAATTTTTAATGATCTCAAAATAAAGGGTGGAGAAAATTGTCCCAGTGCAATCATCCAGCTGAAGCACATTTTTTACTTTAACAGCGAGTGACCAACATTAGTACTGCTAGTACTCACAAAATATTCAACTTTTGCATCATCTAATACATTTTTTTTAAATGGGTTTTATTAATAGAGCTTACAGACAAAGAGTGTTGAAAGATACTAATAAGACGTCACCAAATTCTCTCTGGGCTGGCAGCAGCAGTTCTTCACACACAACAACATCTTTGCTTCCAGACTCCCAGTGTGCTTCATTTACATTCACAGGCTAACATTCAGACGTTCAATCTATCCAAAACAAAACAGACACATGAGTGTAATCATTGCTGCCTAAGAACAGCTCATTGAAAGCAGAGTACAGAGCAAGCATAAAGTGCATAAATCAGACAATGACAGGCAGCAAAGAGATCATCTTAAAAAGTCACATATGATGGCATTCTTTTGTAGTCAACAGATGGAATGATATTTCAAATTATTTATTTACTGAAACTCACAAAATGGTTGAGATTTATACAAGAGCACAAGACAAATATTACACAGTTCATGCTGAGTGTTGTACAGTTAGCAGCACTCTTTTTTTTACTTGCAAATTTTTATTGCTAGGAGAAATAACATTAACCTACTGGACAACTGAGAGGCATTATAGCACATGCATAAATTTTGCTCCACTAAAAAAACAACTTAATCAGAATAAGTGTTGCATCCTCTGCTTTGTTTTCAAATTTATTTCATCTACGGTTTAGCCAAGCCATACAGATTTATAAAGGCAAGGCGTAACTATGCTTATCGGCTTCAACAGTGAATCCTTTCGACGTTGTAAAAGACGTTTCAAATGTGATGTCCAAGCTTCTGATAGTAGATGTAAAAGCAATGTAGCAGTTGTTCTGTAAGCAAACATCTGAGAGGATATCACTTCACACCCAGTAAGGGTCTCATATTCTAGGTGATGGTTTTACTCCAGCAGAGTCAGCAGTGTTTTCACTCCAATAAAATACACTACAGCACCATTGCAGTTCATATATAAGCAGGAAAACATGGTAGAGGAAAGCCCCCCCCCCGACCCTCTCTTCATGGCTAAAAGCTTGCATACATCAAAATAGAAAAAAAAACAAAAAAACAAAACAAAAAGCCATTCAGCCAAACTGCTCAGCCTGCTATCATATTGCAGGGCTCAAACTTAAAGAAAGACAGCAGCAATTCATAAAGAGAAAACATATTTACACTGCAGGCAAACAAGTGTAATTCCCTTACATACTTTTCTGTTTCTGCTTTTTGCGCTTAGATGTTTCAGATTGTAAAACATTTTTTTTATATCAGACAAAAATGACCTGAGGAAATACAAAATGCTGTCTTCAAATGATGTTTTCATTAATTAAGGGGGGGGAAGAAAGTCATGCCAACCTTGCCCAATTTGAGAAAGTAGTTGTTACATTTGTTAAGTTATTAATTCATTGCTATTTTCCATGCTGGCTTTGTTTATTATTATTATTATTATTATTATTATTATTATTGGCAAATAGGCATCTTAAAACTCAAAGCATCTTAAAGGGTTACAAAGTCTTCTCTAAGGCTTTGGGGCTCCATTAAACTGCAGTGATGAAGCTCATTATCCCCAATGAGAGAAAAGGTGGAACAGCAATGAGTCTTCCAAAGAGTGGAAGATTTGAACAAACAGAGAAAAATAATGCTACTCTGCAATAATTAGCATGGCTAGGTTGTCTATTCTATTTTACAAAGCCATTCAGAACATTAGTTTAGGCAAAGTCAGTTGACAAAAAGGAAAATAAAAGTGGCCAAGAAAAGTAATTTAACTTCTTTGTGCATCTGCTAGAGCCAGCTTGCGCTACCAGTTTGACTCTTGACCTCCTGAAACTTATATAACTCTTAAGAAAAAAAAACAACAGCACTCAGTTAAGTGGCAACCAGGCTGAAAGGTACAACATAAATACATTCAAGAACAAATATCCATCAATTCACTTGGTGAACTTCTTCTTCTTGTTTTGTTGTAAACACAACCACAATGTTAAGCAGAGTCAGTATAGACACAATTTAGTTTTGAAAAGATGAAAGCAGTTCAGTAATGTGATTTAATGTCAGCTTCTGTGTGTGCCTATGAAAGTTACCTTCAGTACATTCTCTGGTTTTTGGCTCTTGATGTTTTGGTCTCTTACAAGCTGGCAAGCTATAAAGAAAGAAAAAAACTACAGCCAAAAAAAAAAAAAAAAAAAAACTGCCCCTAAAAAATATGAGTATATAGTTTCACTACAACATAGCTATACCAACACCAGAATCATAATGCCCTTTTATTTGAGTTATTCTGGCAGCTAGCAGCAGCAGCAGACCTGTTGCTACCTCCAGGCTGTAGGAGAGCCATGCCAAGGCTAACGACCAGCCAAAGGAGACTTGCACGAAGACGAGATTTTCAGGGGGAACAATCCGTTGGAACTCTTCCATGGCTTGATTAGAGTATTTGATGTAGGTACTGACCCCTGACAGCGTGAAAATACCTGTTAACATGCGAGACAAAAAAGAAAAAAAGAAAAGCTGCATAAAAAAAACAACAAAAAAAAGTATCATCCATTTTTAACACATTGCTTTGTTCCAGGAACAAAAAAATTGCATGCACCCTGCTGATGTGGACAAAATTGTCTGGACAGACCATTCTTATGTTTCATCACTGCACACCGCAATCACAGTGATTTATTATATAAAACTGTCCATGCATCAATTTTCTATAGCCAATTTAGATGGAGTGCAGGCGATTCTAGCAGATAGGAGGTGAGAGCACACCGGTCCATCAAACAGCACAACACAGAGACAGGAGCTCATGTTCATGCCTACGGCCAATTAATCCCTCTATGGCTGTGGAAAAACGATTTTTGTTTTTACACAAAGAAAAAAAAAATAGAACAAATTGTTTCATCCCAGCTGTCAAGAAATTACAACAGCAAAACAAAAATAAGTATTTTTGTATGTCTGTGCATGTTCAAATGTGTTCTGATATGTGATATCAGAACACATTTTCTGACGAAGTTTTGAAAATAACAACCTTTAAGCAGGTATTAAACCTACCTCTCATTAAACCCACATTTCTAAATAATTTTTGCTTGTTTGTTTTATTAGTTTGATCCAATATTCTCATCTTAAATGTCATGTTTTCATTATCTTAGTTAGCATAAATAAGTCAGTCTTTGTTTCATTAATGTGTGCAACGTCTCAGAGAATTAAACTTCTGAGATAAAAAAAAAATAACAACAAAAAAAAAGTTTTTTAGTTTATTTTTTGGATATGGCTGTATATATGTTTTTACTTATTTTTGGGAAAGATGCAAAATGGCTTAGGTAATGTGCAAAAAAAGACAAAAGTTACTAAGTGGCAGACTGCTGGTGGAGGAATGGTTTCAAATGTGTTCCTGTCAACTGACCCTTTCTCAAGACCAGCAGGTGGCTTAATTTTCTTATCTTCCAAATACGTTTCAAACTGTGCTAAGACCCTGCACAGATGCTCAAAAATGCAGTTAAAAGAAAAAAATATATAAATATATAGGAGCCTAGGTGTCAAGCAGGTTTTCACCAAGTAAGACATTTCAAATTGTGTGGATCATAAAAAAATACATTAACATTGAAGTTATTTTCTAAGAAAGCGAGTTACATTCTCACACAGTTTTATGAGAACAGTATTTTTTTGTGTGTAAAAAAAATCTGTCTGCTTTTGAAATGTCATTCAAAAGCAAAGAAAGACATATTGTCATTTCAAAAATACTAAGATGTCTCAGTCTCACATCATAGAAATGAAAAATAAAGGAGAAAAGCATGGAGTTCTCTGCCCTCTTCCAGCTTAAACATTCTGTCTATGTGTTTGCTGGTGTGAGCATCTGTGAAGATTTGAAGCATGTTCATCAGAGCACAACCCTCCGCAGCTAAAAGTAGCTTTGAGACCTCTGACAGGTGTTAACATGTCTCTGTCTTTTTATGGACAGATGAGGTCAGCGGGCAGGAAAAATTCACAACCACACAGAGTAGGCATAGGTCAGGTCCAACTGTCAATGACTTGCAAAAAATATTCATACCATTAAAGCTTTTACATATTTTTGTCACATTTCATAACATAAAATCTTAGAATATTTTCAAGAGATTTTATATAGTAGCCATCTTCCAGCCATGCCAAAGAAAACCCTTTTCACAGAATGATGAGGAGGGTTCAAGGTGTTATAATGAAACACCACCATGTTAAATTATAAATGTGTTTTTTTTGTTTGATTGTTTTTTTTTTCAGCCCAATGTGCAGTAAGCAAAACAAAACAAAACAAAACAAAAAAAAAACTCAGTCTTGGTCATTGCTGACCAGAGCACAGTCTTCCACATTTGCTTTGTGCCCGATGGGGCTTGTGACAAGATGTAAACAAGGCTTCTGATGGCTTTCTTTTAATGCTTGGCTTCTTGCCTTCTTACCATAAAGACCACTTGTGGAGAGAATGACAAATACTAGTCCTTTAACACTAGCTCCCACCTGAGCTGCTGATCTCTGCAGCTCCCCTGCAGTGATTAATGATCCCCTTCTCAGCCTGTTTAGGTGGACAGCTATGTCTGGGTTTGCATTTATAGAAAAGAATAGAAACATTGTATTGTCCCAGAGTCTGGAAGTATATGTTGGATATTATTTTATAAACTAAACCTGCTTTAAATGTTTAAAGTAATGTTACCCTTGCTGTGGTATCTTCCCAAGACAGCTGTATTTTTATTGTATTTTAGTATTATTTAAGAATATGCAATGAACAAAAAGCAAAATATTTTTGTTTTTAATTTCTTTTTTATTTAAATTTGTATGATAATAAAAAAAATAGTATATCTCTTCAGAAATGCCTATTTATAACTTTAATTTTGTTTGAAGAGACTGAATGAACAGATTATCATGCTTAGTAATTACCTAGAGGCTCCCGGTACAAAATTAATTACTAACTGTAAAACAAGAGCAATCCTGTTGGAAAATGAACACCTTAAGAGATGTTCTGCTAGAAATAAAGTACAATTGTAAGACAATGCAGGTTTTCAATTTCCTTGAGAATCAGAAATCACTTCCCATTATTCTCAAGTTAATTTTTACTTTAGCTTTGTAAAAATTGTCCAGCTTTGTCATTTTTTCTTTTTTCACAAAAACCCAAGACACTCATCTTCTGAAAAATTAGAACTAGCAAAGAAAAAAATGTCAATGGTAGCTATATATAGTGTTTATATTGCCTAGAATTCTGGGTAATTTCAGGTAAAATGTTTTGACAAAGAGTAAACAACACAACACACACACACACACACACACACACACACTCAAGTCTTCATGCTGTGAGGTAACATTGGCCACTGCAATTACAGAACAGCAGAGCGGCTTTTGTGAATTTATTCCCCAGTCATATGCAAATTATCCCAGTGTGCTGCCTCCAAAAATATAATCTGATCATTGACTCCACAGAAGGGAGCAGTGCTGTAAAGCTGACCATTGAATGGCATCTGGATGTTCTATAATGTATCATGAATCATTTGTTTCTTCTTTTCTTTCCTTTCTCTTTTTGTCTGTTCTTTTCTGTGTTCCTTGTGTTTTGCAATGGATGGAGGAATTGTCTCGGTTGACAGTTACCCCAGAGGTGAGCTGGAAAGACAGCCATTATTAAATGTCCTGAGCAGAACATCCAAAGTATTCAGTCATTAAATGAGCGATTCCATCTGACCTTTAGGAGGGCATGCTGGAAGAAAACACTCTGCTTCCACCATATTGAGCTGTGTTTACTCTTGGCAATTACTAATATTTAAATTCACAGCTGCTTGACTTTGTTTTTTTTTCCCACTCACAGTATAGTAAAATCTACATCCAGTGACACAGCAGCGAATTCAAATGAAGAGAATAAAAAACATTTATAATTGAAGCTAAAACAACAAATGTGTAAAAGGGTACAAAGGGTATATTACAGCTCTACTCTGCACTAATTAAACAATTTATTACACTTGTTTGCACTGTGCAGCACAGGAAAAAAAAAGGAAAAAAAAATGTCTGTTCTTTCACATCTCATGGTCACTGATGCCTCTCTAAAATCTAGAGATATTTCCCAGAGTATGATGGCAGTGCTAAAAGAGGGATCACAAACTGACACAAAACCCCCAAATATCAGATACCAAAATATCAAAACGTGATAATTCATTAAAAAGGACTGATGAGAGAGGCACAAAATCCTAAAACCCATTACCTCACTCTTTGTGTGTGTGTGTGTGTTTACTCTGGTCTTGAAGGTGGGAGAGCGCAGCATTAGCAGATCTTTTAATGTGGACAGAATATGACTAAGGCTCGGTATTTTAGCAGAGGGTGCAGTCATAATAAAACCTAATAATGTTTTATCCACAATGAGGGTAAAGAATCTTGAGAAATGCCTCCTGGTTTGCTCAAGGTCCTTTGACGCTTTCTTCTCTTTCCCTTTCTTTTCAGACAGCGTCAGCTTTTTCACACCCCTGTACTTTACGATTTGGACATGTCTCTGCACGATGTGCGGTGTCCTGGGTGGACACTTGGACCTTAGACTCAGTCTGTTTGTACCCTGACATCATATTTATTCCCACCATTATTGATTGTTATATATTATGTTAGATATATTATTGTATATTTATCTGTTCCCTGCATGTACATATATATGTACAGGGAGAAAGCGAGAGAGAGAGAAAAAGAGAGAATCTAATCAGAAAGGTTAATGGAGCGATGTCATTCTGAACTCTCAAAAACTGGTAGAATAAGTGTCCTTACTGTCTACAAATACATTTCTGTTCAGAGAAATGTTTTAAAGGTGCTTCTGTCATGTTTGGCTTGTGTTGTGAAGGACCCAAATTGAAACAGGGCAGAGGCATCTGCATGATGGTATCTATTGGTGAAAGTGAAGACTCACAGAACATGAGGGGAAATACACACAAACCAGGATTATGTCAAAAGAAGGATCCAGCAGTGAGTCAAAGAAACCAAGGAGCTCAAATACTGTGGAGATGTGATTTTTTTTATTTTTTTTTTTCATTGGAACTAGTTCAATACAATCAAGAAAATAAGTGGGGAGCAAGTGTAAAGGAGCTGAGGAGATTAGACTAACAAGATCACTGAAAGTGGAAATACTACTGTCAGACTAATAAACACTATGGAAGCAGAGATTAATATAGAAAACACAGAAACAACTCAAAATGCAAAGTCCAAAATAGAGAACTTAAACAAAAGCAAATCAAAAAGTCCACGTGATCATGACAGCTGAATTTAAACACCAGTTTTATAAGGGGGATAATAATGTCATGTCAAATATTAAGTAGACATGTTGGGCCCGGGAAGGAGAGTGTGTGTGGATGGGTGTAGGGTCTTTTACTCCACAGCAATCTTTTCTGAGATTTCACACAGCTTCATTGTGAAGTATTACTGTGAAAGTGCTGTCATCAACACAGTCAATTAAGTCGTTATCCATGCTGAGGTGGTCTGGTGGTAATGAGTGTTAAAGTAATTGGTCAACATCAAGAAGGAACATCTTACTATCCTCTTCTGTTATACCCACCTATTTCTAAAAATAAGACAAAAATGATCCTTATTCTACTTTTGCATTGATTTCAGGAGCAGGGAGGTAATTTCATGAGACATTTTCACACACAGAAAGACGTTTTGAGCCAAGTCCACTAGGTGAGGAAGACACAACCACGTATGTAAGACAAGTTCTGAGGAAGCACACATTCTAGAAATTACTCACCCAAATCTCAGTAGTTCTCTCAACGAGAATAAAGACAATTTAACAGTAAGATGTCTGAAGGTATGAGTGAAATAGGAAAAAAAAAGATGGAGTGAGCACTTGTAACAGGTATCATAAATTAATTGTTGGTGAGTTCTGAGATATAACCATCCGTTACTAAGTATAACAATAAAATGTTTATTGTTATATGTTTATGTGACACAGTATTTTAAATCAAAAGAAATAGGAAAGACGAAGTTCACGTCAAAGCCATAGCCAATAGGTTATTGCACGGTGGAAGCTGATGAAATGATGATGTGTTGAGTTACAATACTCTCTGTGCTGCTCACAGAGCACTTTTAAGTCCTTCTGCATGGTGCAGGTTTGTTAAGTCTCCAAGCTACTGCACTGAATTGCATGTCTGCTGAGTGTATCATACAAAGGAACTGCTTCTACGAATGGCTTCAAATGGAATATGGAATTGTGGTGATGGCAGCCCGAAGGCGCATTGGCTTCTTCAAGAGACACTGACCAATTTAAAGACATCAAAATGTGAAGTCAAATTTCTTCTAAATTATGTATGTTTGAAAAATGCAGCAATTTTATAACAACTGAAGGTTACATCATTTGCTAGACTGTGCTATTAAATGGCGCTATGTGCCTCAGAAATACATAACAACCCTCCTTTTAAAACTGTTCCAGAATGAAGTGGAAGCAATAATAATAATATTATGAACTCTAAAACTTGTCATGCTTGTCATAGTGCATAAATTTATCTAAGTTGTATAGGTTTTTGAGCTTCAAACTAATTGGAAACAAAGCAATTCATGAACTTTCACTGCAATTTTAGCACCTATGTTTCCACATTTACATTGTGGTTTCAACACAGACACACCACTGACATATTCTTTCCACTTCAGAAATGTAATTGTCGACTAAAACTCAATTACTGTGGGTGCAAATGCAGCAAGATATGTCTCAGTGTTGCAAAATATCCATGTTTCACACGTCTCATGACGCTACATAATCTTAACTTTAAAGTTTAGAGAAAACTGCATATTCGCAAAATCTGTCGCTGGACTCAAGCCAGGGTTTTGTTTTGCTCATTAAATTCTTATTTTCCTTTTAATAATTTATCATCTTCATCACCCACTGAAATAACACTTTGGGCAAAAACAAACATGTCACAATGAGATATGATTTCTTTTTTGTGCAAATGACCCACATGTTTTTTTTTTAGAAACATTTCAACTCAAACTACTTTAACACATACCACACTAACACACTAATAAAGCTGGGGTGTTTTTCATGGCAGTCCCTCCACTCAAGTGTACTTCCCATCCCACAAAATCTGAAAGTAGTGGTTTTACTAAGAGATGAATCGGATGCAAGAGCAGCTGAAGCTGAATTTTCAAGGTTTCCTCTCACATGTAAACATACGTCTATGTGTTGTATTGCACATCACAACACAGCACATTTGTTGTTGTTTTTTTTGTTTTGTTTTTTTTTTAATCTATTTTGATTATAACCTTCATGCAAAGCACAGATTCTGAATTCAAGCACAGCAACACATCAAGACATGTGAACGAACTTACTGCAGAGGAGAACATAGGAAGCCGATGCAGCCAGCAGCCTGGGACTGCAGGCCAATGAGCTGACAAGTCCGAAGATCCATCCGAACACCAGCAGTACCAGGCTGAG
Organism: Poecilia latipinna; assembly: GCF_001443285.1. Lineage (NCBI taxonomy): Eukaryota > Metazoa > Chordata > Actinopteri > Cyprinodontiformes > Poeciliidae > Poecilia > Poecilia latipinna. Next base: position 305,701 of record NW_015112941.1, on the reverse strand, counting down.
AGGCAGCAAGATGACCACTACCTTGTGCAAGCCTGCAAACACGCACATTTCCAATACAAAGAAAGGACGGGGGGGTTGTTAGAGGGTCTGAACTACAGCTGTGTTGTATTTCACTGTAATGCTGTGTGCAATCATGTGGAAAAGCTTCCAAGATTTCCAAATTGATTTTAGCTATCTGGGGAGCCTTTGGGGCTTTTATTTCTACTGTCAGTAGAGGATAATCAACTTGCAGACATGACGAAGGTACCCCTTTTCTCAGCAAGTGATTTAACTCTATTTCTTGCGAGGTTGTAAACATGGGCTCTTTGAAACCCCCATGGACTCTGATCTAATCTGAGGCCTCTGTGAAGCACTGTTCCTCCACAGAATGTTCAAGTGGGCTTATTGTTAGTCCGGCGAACATGCGGTTCCAGGTTCATCTCAGCAAGTAAGAAAATTATTAAAGCAATATTAATCTAAGCTGAAAAGGAATCATTAAACAGAAAGTAATGCAGTTCTGAGATAAACTTTTAAAAATGGCTCTTATAGCTGATTAAAACCAAAAATTCAGCTTCTTGTAAAGTTGGACTATTAGTAGACTAAGAAGCGCAAATGTCATGTGTCCTCACAAGCATTGGGCAGAATGCTGATTTTTTTTTTTGACCAGCAAACAGTCACTGATCAGTCCCAAAAGGGTGCTGCTTTGGAAGCTGCAGGCTCACGGAAGGCCATTAACTAATGGAAAGCTAATTGAAAGGAAAAAAGTGTAACGACAAAAAAAGTGTACAAGCAACAGGGTTAACCACATCATTACCTACAACCATGTTTTTATTGCACTAAGTTATCAACCATGGAGCATCCTAGGTAGACTAAGGAGAAAAAGTACTGGACTGTGACAGTATGGTCCATTTTATGTGGAAATGAAGGTCGCTTAGTCTACAGGAAGAAAATAGAGGCACACAATCCATATTACTGGAGATCCAGGGCGACAACCGCACACTCAGTGAGGACTTTGGGAGGCCAAGTCATCTGCAGGTGCTGTTCCAGTGTGTTTTAGTGAGTCCAAGGTCAGCATGGTCATCTGTCTAGATGTTTTAGAGCCCTTCATGCTTCCTGCTGCTGACAAGCTTTATGGAGAGGTTGAGTTCATTTTCCAGCAGGACTTAACACCTACTCATACAGTCAAGTTTAATATGAATCACTGTGCTCACCTGAAACAAACCTCTAAGAGAGTCTACCACATACAGTGACCACATATAAGTTATTCATGCACAAAGAAGCACCGAGTGGACATACTTTATATATGTCAATATTTTTGCATTAAAGCTAATTTTTTCTCGCTCTTACATAAAAATTCAAATTTGTTGGAAAAACCTCAATTTGAGGGTCTTCTTTAGCTGTGAGCTACGAGCATCAAAATTAACATGGGTATATGACTGAATAACGTTACCAGAAATTAATTTGCTTTTTGATTATATTGCACCCATGTGTGACAACCACTTGAATTCTATTAAACTCTTTAGTCAGTTGTTTAAAAAAAAAAAAAAAAAAAAAACACTCACCGAGAAGGTGCCTTTCAGTCTCTGATAGGCTGGACATATTTGCTGTAAAAGAAGGGATGACTGAACTCCTATTTGCACCTGAAAATGTCAGAGGGAAAGGTTACAAATGACAGACATTGCGGACCACCTCACAATACTAGAAAAAATAAAAAATAAAAAAATAAAAAAATCAAAAGCAAAGAATCTGCCTTTCCATTTCCTTTTTAAAATGCTCCAGTGTGCATGTTGTGCACTGAGAATTCCTCTCACTAGATGTTCAGCTATTGATCGGATGAAGGCTTCATGTTGTTACATTACTTTACAATTATTGTAAGAACTGTAGGTGCAACCTGCAACACATCTAAAACATATCAGTGGATGTTTTAGATTAAGGACTTCAAGCTGTGCAGACTAAGAGCAGAACACATAACAGCACTCACATGAAATCCTTAACAAGCTCCTTTGTGCACTCAGATTTTTGCGCATAAGAGGTTATATGGCACTCACATTTTTTCAAATAGATGTCATTTCAATTCAGTCAGTATTTCACATATATTAGTGGATGTTTTAGATCTACTTCGGTCAGATCAAAAAAAAAAAAAAACTCACTATGGTGATCTGAGATTCACGTCAGGTTGCTTCAGCACCTGGGTTCTGCACAACCAGCTGATGGCTGATGAGGGTTTTTAATCGGGAGCTGATGATGATGATGATGATGATGATGATGATGATGATGATGATGATGATGATGATTAGAGCAGTAGTGCAGCATCAGCACACAAATAAACATATTTCATATAAAGAATATTCGATGCGTTCATGTATTTGCATTGTTTTAGAAAAATATGTTCTTGAATAGAAAGGTTGAATCACAAAATAATTAACTGCGCGAGTATTTCCGCATGGAATTTAAAATTGCAGAACTAAGTTGCAATAACTGAGTAGATTTAACATGCTGGATGATACCGAAGAGGATGCATTTACAATTTATTAGTAAGTGAATATGAAATCCCCAAACCTTCAATGATTCTCCACAATCCAGAGTGTGAACTCAGGTCATTTGGCCCCGTGTGGTTGGGCTTGTTTACATCGATAATGTACCAGTAATCAGTTCCGATGGCCACAGCGAGGAATGTGAAGCTGAGTAAACCAGTAAAGCCAGCCGAGAGCACAACCAGTCCATACTTCATTGTTCACTCCTCAGAGCAGAGACCGCTTAATTTTTCCGCATCGGAGGAGACGCTCCGAGAAACGCGGCGCGTAAAAGCTCTCCAGCTGGATCCATCCCTGCAAAGTGATGTTTCTCCGCTCTAAAATCCAGTTGCGAATAGAAAGGACATTAAAAAAGAAAGAAAACTAAAAAGAAAGAAACAACAAAAATATTCCACTGGTTATATCCACCTGAGAAATGTTAAACAAAAAGGGAAAAGCGTTTATACAAACAAAATGTGAGCAGCCTTGTTTTTTTTTGTCGTCCCTCATCACTGAGAGGCGGCGACTGCTGTTTGATTTCTGTGGCGCTCCTGGATTAATCCATATTATCAAGTTAAGTGAATAGAATGCTAAGCTTCTGGTCCGTAATTTCAAAATAAAACACGTCTTAGGAAATAGTTGTGACTGTTCTTTTAACAAAATAAAACACACCCGCCTGTCACTGACCGCAGTGGAGTAATTCCAGTCCAAATTTACCAGGTTGGAGCTGGCTGTGTGTTTTTTTTTTTTCTACATGGGGGCAAACAATAAAATAATGTAACAAAAAGGAAGGGCAATATTTCACCACTTAATACTAAGTGAGCCACAGAGTCAAAGAGCCGACTGCATATCCAGGGCTGCAGGTATAGCGGGTCGTGCAGCAGATGTAAACTGTGACTCTATCTCAATATGGCTGACGCTAAAAGTGTGAATCCTTCATTTTTAACTAATTGTTAAAGGGAAAGCATAAGGGCAAAAAGTGAAACTAGTCCAATGGCTGATTAGTTATGGTTTCTGTAACATATCACCATAAAGTATTGTATGAGATAAGATAAAAACAAAAATTGTTGACTAAAAAATAATTTGGTTTGGTTGACATATGCATCCCAAAGAAAGATAAAAACAAATACTTCATAAACATTCATCGTAAAGAACTTACAAAGAAAACCAATATGTAATCTGCAACATTGTATTCACTTTTTCTTCCTGTTGCTGATTCCACAGTGATTTTGTCTATTAGTCCCACAGCGTGTTTTCTTGCATAGCTCTGTGAATTTGTTTTCCAGTGAACAATCCACGATTTGGGAGCAGCAGATGTTGAGGAGCCTCAGTTTCCTGGTCTTCAGCTGTCGAGAGGACTTTGAACCACGCTAAGCTGTCATACAGCAACACTCTGAAGGGAAGTAGAAATGGTCCACATTGAACACACTGATTCCAAAGGAGCAAACTAAATAAAGCCTATGTTGTCGTTTGATGGGCAGAAAATTCACATGAGAGAGGGCGCCAGGAGAGGGCGCTATCCACTTATGCTCCTAGATATTTGAATATCTTCAGTACAGGGACCATAACAGGAACCAGGAGCAGTTCTACAGAGGCAATGGCACCTGTTGGCCCATATCTGGAATTGGCCATGGACTACAGTACAACATCTCAACATCAGGGTAAGTGTAATTGTTACTGAAAAAAAAGAAAGAAAAAAAACTGTGATCTCAAATTCTACATTCTGATTTATTACTTTTGTGGGGAAATCTGAGTTAAAATTTTGACTTAGGTATCGTTAAGCATGTCTGCCATTGCTCCCTAATAAGAACAGGGCTGTGGACATCTTTAGGAGGGGTATGAATGGGAGGAGACAATAACAGGCTGTCATGACATAATAATAATAATCAAAGCTTTAAAGATTTATAATGCTCAGACAGTGTAATTAGATAACCTCTCGTTTCGGCAGAACAAGTGTTTAATTAACGATATTCAGTCTGAAAACTAGGTCACTCTTCTTGGAGTACATTTTTATGATGTTAAGAATGATTCTGAAACTTTTATCACCTTTAATGTTTAATATGCACTAAATTGTTAAACAAACACATCTGTTCTTGGTATTTAGCAAAGGATACAACATTTGGATTAATCTGGATTGATATGTGTTTAAGCATTTTGACTAATCTCAAGCTTCAGATTCTTGTGTTGATTTGTTCCATCGAACTTATTGAATCAGAATGACTGTAAATAAACTTCAGCTGTCCTTGGCGGATTGTTCTGGACTTTCTTATCTGCAATATCTAACAAACGTCATAGTTTGCAATGGGGTTTCAAAGGATGAACAGGACTTTATTCATTTTGATCATCTTTTATCACAAATATATCAATCAGAGGAAGAACAGAAAACTACTGCATTTACATATAGATATATAACAACCTAACTTTTTCCTCAGTTAAACTACACATTTTATTTAAAAAGGTTGAATCTTTCCATTTCTGAGATAAACAGTAATTAATAAAAGATTGCACCATAGCATTTGAGCATTTACTTTGAAATGAGTGAATTAATGAGGTGTTGTAATTTCTTCAGCGTACGGTAGATGAAACTTAATACACAGAAGAGAATAAATGATTGGGAAAAAATGTGGGATAATGTAGTTGTTCCAAAAAACTTGGCTCTTCTCCAAAAAATATGTTAAACCAAGACAGAAACTGTTCAGAGATGCTGTCAAGACATTGACAGCAACACTGCAGTGTAAAGCTGCAAAACATTCCAACAACCACTGATCAGATGCCAGTAGTTTCCTATTTTTACTATGTGCCCAAGGAATAGAGTTGCGAGATACAAGCCTGTTCTTCCTAGGAATCATCCAACCCTGCCTAATATCTCCCAAAAACTTGTGTTTTGCACAAGAGAACGAACTATGGTATAAAATAATAAAAAGGAAAAATCCTCTTTGATTTCAGAACAAAATCTTCCACAATAAAGCACGCTGGTGGCAGCATCGGCTTCAGAGATGACCTCAGATCCAGCTGGGTTTATGTCAAGGTTGACGCATTTCCAAACAGTTCCAATTATCTGTCAGTTTTCATTTAAAGCCTTCAGTTGTTATCTAAAAATTTGGAAACAAAGGGAATTCATTTCGAGCTTCACAACATACTTTCAAATCAACAACAGAGTTGGTTAATAGAAGAAAAATTCAAGTTCTTAAATAGACTAGCCTGAACTCATACCTAAATGATTTCCAGAGAATGGTATCCTTATAGTCTGACTGATGTAAATTAAAAAATGCCTTGCTGAGTATTAATTAGCCAAAGGGTGTGGATGCTAATGTCACTAGGCTATTGCTCCTTAACCTTGTTGTGACTTTATAGCCATTTTTTCCCCATTGCAATTAAGCCTTCCTATTACAAAACAGATCTACAAAAACATATCCCCATGTCAACTTCAACAATCCTCTTCACTTTTTCACACATCAGAGACAACGTCAATATCTTGGAAGTTGTCTTCAGGTCACCGCAGGTCAGTCAGTCTGGCTCATGTGGAGACATTTACCCCTTTCTCTTGTTTAAAATGGCCTGCTTTGTTGCACAGGGATGGTGAGTGAAAGGCAATTTTCAACCCTGCTACAAATTTTGATTTAGCCTGAGCTTTGGAATGCACTCTCCAGGACATTTTGAGTTCATTCTTTTGTAGCCTTGTGGCCTTAGAGCTATGGATGTTGCCTAAGTCTCACAGGAAATAAATCTTTTACTAAGTTCTCCTGCATTCTGCAGAAAACTTTTCTCTCTGTTGTTTCTTTTCCTCATTCGCTAGAAACATACATGTATATCTTACAAGGTTCTTTTTTATGTACGTTGTCCTCGAACCGGAGTGTCCTCATACAGGTTTTGTAGGCACAAGGTGACTATTAAAGTGAAGTAAATGTCTTAGGAAATAGATGTGAATAACTATGGGACCCACAGGAACCAACAAGAGTCTTTGTTCCCGAGCATGTTTCTATCATTCCCAGATTACGTAGCTGAGTTCTTCAGCACTTTACCTCAAGAACTCAGGAGATATGGTCAAATCCGTCTGCCAAAATAAATTATTTAGCACGGTTCTGGGGAAGAATTTTAAGTCAGACTGTCTATAATGACAAGTCTGTGTGGAAAATGTATTTGACCTTAAAAGCAAATATTCTTTGGCAGAGGAACGAAAATTGAGGCTTGATGTAATCCCTGCCTGTTGTTTGACTGGCATTTTTCATCATTGTTCCCTTGACCCTCTTGACTCTTGGCTACTTAGAAATTTCTCACCCACTCACACCTTCTTTCGCGAGTTTTACTTAGTGATTTGACTTGACCATGCTGCGAGGTTTTTTGCCTCTGACTAGTTGTTTTCTGTACTTGCTGTCATGCTTAGGGTGTTTCAACCTGCTAAAAAAAGAGAAACACACAAAACAATGCTCAGCTTCACCTATGCCTCATGCCTCATATTATTCTATAACACATTTGTATGATGCAGAACTTAGAGCTGAATCAATAACCTCTAATCAGATAGAAAAAAATGACCAGAACTTTGAAAACAAGAGTCTTGGATAGTTCAGTTTAGTTTTAAATGGAGTGATTTTACATGCTTGTTTGCTGTCATAGTGACTAAAACAACATGACAGCATATTGTTGCAACTGGATAAAACTGTAAGATTATGCAGAACATATCCAATGCAGGGTAAATTAGTCCATTGGCTTTTTTTAAATAAAAGTAATTACAAGACTTAGCAAATCCTATAATTAAATATTGGCAAATTTGCCAATATTTGTAAATTTGTAGATGGAACCACCTATAGATGATTTCTTTGTAGCTCAGTGATTTATCTTTAACAGGTGCCTTTTCATATCTTTAAATATCCCTTGCCAGGATGAAAAGAATGCTCAGCCTTTTGAATCCCTGAGAAAGCTTTTAGATTTTCTAACAACATTGTTCAATAGGAAAGAGAACGAGAGAGGTTTTTTTTTTCTACTGCTTCTTTTTGAACATTTGCTTAAATCATTTCCATCAGATTTGGACTCTCTGATTGTAATTGGATAATTGGATTAATTGGAGAGCTCGAGAAATTATGATGTTATTATGTAATGTTATCACATAGTCAAAGGGATGTACAAAACAGTTTAGTGACGCATTGAAACAAAATCAACCTGATTTTGTGTGAAAGCGAATATTGCTCTACGTGTGCCTCTCAATTTATTATTACTGACCATGACATGTTATTTCTATCTTTAAAAGGCTTTGTGCTCATCAGGACTGTTGAGCGTGGAGTCTTGTAATAGGGATCTATTTTTTGATACTATTAAGGAATGAATTTAAAATAATAATGATAATAACAATCCCAGTTGTGGCTATCGCACTAGACAACACTGAAATGGTTCTCTCTAATGCAAGCAGGGATCCTGATTATGAAACATTTTTTTGTTACAAAACCTCTAAAGATACACACACACAATTTTCTTCTCCTATTCACAGATGCTCAGAAATAATTTGTTTAATGTACAGCACATTATCTGCAATTGCAATATGGGATGTTTTTTGACAGAGACAGATTTTGTAGAACTGATTAATGCTCAGTTCATCTGTTAAAAATTGGGCATGTTTCCAACACCATCTTAGGTGCACCTGCTGCTTTTTATATAGATATGGGAGGTTGTAGTACAAAAAGAAAATATCTTCCAAGCTTTGTGATTTTACTGCACATGTAACCTAAACATGCAGGGTTTTTTAGGTTTATTTTATTGGAATCATGCAAATAGCATCTGAGTTTGAAAGCTGTCATTTGTTTGAAACGCATATGGAACGTTTACAGTACACTTAAATATTTTCTTGTCTAAAGAACATTTTTCTAATCCATTGTTCCAGATTATAACCAAGTCTTGAGGTTCAATCAGATGCAGTTTTGGAATCATACATCCTGGTCATCCTTCCAAACAAGCCATACTTACCAAATATTGTTTTCTGTTTTACTTTTTGACAAAAAATAGAAACCAGACATTGGCTGGTTTCTATTTTTCGAAATGGTTGATTAATTCAATTAAACTCCAAACATGATATTCATATTTCTTTCATGAGACTAATACAAACACCAGCTTGATGTGAAAGCAATGATAAAAATTGTTGGCCTCTCATTTAATTCAAGAGTAACTTAGTAGAAAGAGACTTTAATGATTGATTCAATGACTGTGAGGTCAAAAGAGAAGCACAAGTCATCAACTTTCCACCATCTTGCTTGACTTTTGCTGTGAGAAGTTTGCAATAGTACGTTAGGCTTGGTTTTCATAAAACATTGATTTGTCCATCATGACAAAACATTCCTCCGTTGGCACAAAGGACTCTGTTTAAGTATTTTTATAGTTCATTTAGATACGATGTTTCTTGAGATGTGCTGTGACATTATTTCTGAAAAAAGATGATTTCCTCCCAACAACTCATAAAAAAGTTACATACATTCATAGACATAAGTCTTTTGAAATAGCAGATCTGATCACCTTCAATCAAATAACATACAATTGAAATCTCTCATCCTCTCCTGACTCCACACACAAATAGGGGCATTTAATTATTTATTTTTTTTTGGGGGGGGTCAAATAACATAAATGCAACCTTGGTTTTAAATCAGTGATAAAATGAGGCTGTTTTTTTTCAGCCAAAGAAAGCACCATATTCAGGGTAGTGTCTGTCAACCCTCTGGAGATTTGCATTGTTTACTTTTCACAATTAATCTTAAAGGTTCACTAACCTTTAATTAAAATCTATTGTCAACACGTTTTAATTAGAAGAAAAAACACAGAGCAATACTTTTAACTTCCACGAAAGGTGAATTCCTTTTCTCTCTTGTGTTGGGAATGTCTGATTGTAATTTACCAGCAATACCTTTCAATTTTCATCTTATTGTTATCATTTCTAAGAAATTTTCTCCTTCCCTTCAGTCTTAATCATGCATCAGCACATACACAACAACATGCTCAGAGCAAGTAAAGAAATCTTTCTGTTTGTTTTCCGCAGATCACAGGTTTTGCTGAAGAAGCTTTGTAAAGAGACGCCAATACAACGCTTAACAGAAAGAATCAACTTTGTAATCAAGTGATTTTCAGTCATTTCGGATTAATTTAATGTTGAGCAATCCATATATATATATTCAGAGTAAGGAAGATGGTGAAAAAATGGACGAGCCGTGTGATTCACCAAGAGACTCATGGAAAGGAAAGAAAAGCAGACAACAAAAATTACCTGTTATTTGTTCCTGTTAACAGAAGTACATTTTTCTCCATCTGCTGAGCTTTTGCTACACTGAAAATCAATATGCCTGCCTATTTTCCTTCACCGGCTCTGTCTCAGATTGTCTGGCTACGTGAGAAGAGATTCTGTTTGCCACTCTAAATTCCCAGCTTTCTATCTTGCCTATTTACTTGCTTTCTTATTCATTGAATCCCAGTGATGCTAAACTTTAACTGTCTCGAGCTAAAACACTGGTTGTAACTTGGATGTTTCTCCTGTTTTTTTTTTTTTTGTTTTGTTTTGTTTTTTTCAGGGTCTATTGAAAGTGAGGGTATGCTCTAAATCCCTTTACTATTCACTTAAGATTTATTCTTTTGGTCTGTTTAGCTAATCTGTATGCATCTTCTGATCATTTTGGAACTGACTGACCGAAGGAGGGAAGAAAGGTAATCATTATCTGTAATTTGTGTTGGTTTGTTGCATAGCACACAAATAACAAACACAAATGTTTGTGTTTGCAATGTAACAAAACTGAGGTAACTTAGGAGTCATTAACTTGTTTTAGTCTTTCACAAGGCCCTGAATCCAGAATGCAACTTTTGTCTTTTGTTTCAATATATTAATTTGAGAAAATAACACTTTTAATGTTATGTTACTTGTCCATACCAGCACTGCCTTTAGACTGACCCTGTCAGAATGAAAGTACAGCACACTGAGCCGTAAAACAATGGCTCTGACATTTGTGGAGTCTCTCACTCTATGCTTCGGTTTACAAAGCCTAATTGAAACGGATCCTTTAGCACAATGTCGGTGTGCATGAGGACCTTTCTTGTGAATTCATAGAATTAATTTTCCTGCAAACGCTCTTCTGTCACTTGGTTTTGTAAAACCCAGAGTTAAGTTTAAAGGTAGCAAATTGTTGAGTGCAAAGTGAATAATAAGTAAGGTGAGGGAACAGGAAATATAACGGCTTAGATTCTCAAAAAAAGAAGGAATTAAATATATGTGATAACAGAATACAAAAGCATCAATGAACAAATGGCAGAGTTGTGGGACCGATGATGTAGCTTTTGTTTGTAATAAAGAAAGCTGAATCTCTGCGATAACAGACTGGTACATTTCCAGTTTATGAGTCTGGTATCAAAGCAACCTCAGACTCTGCTTATGAGATCCTGCATTTCCTCATTAAACATACATAATTATATTCTGTAAATGGCAGCTAAGTCACAAAGTGACTTAAAATGTAAAATATTATAGTTGTTGGGAATTCTCTCGCAGTATACAGATTTAATATTTTGGTATAGTTTCCTTGTGGAAACCATGGTGATCACTGAAGCAGGACATGAAAGTTTCACAGTTCCTACACTGCAACGCACTAAACAAAGAGAGGCGCACATTTCCACCCAGTGCAATTAACAGAAACCCCCCCTCCATAAAACTCTATAAACTCTGAATAACAGTCATGATTAATACATTCATTATAGAAAACTAAATACATCCCTATTCCTATTGGTGAAGCTTTTTGCAGCCATAACCTGATATAGTTATTTGTGTATGAATTTATCAATCTTTTACAACAATGTGGATCTGGTTTTGTTCACTTCTTTACAATGCTGCTTTACGTCATTGAAAGTTACATAACAAGTATTTATACACAGTTGTCTGTTAATGTTGCACCACGCCATTTCAACTGGGTGGAGGTCTGTCCTTTGTCTAAGGTCAACTTGCTTTTTTGTGCAACAATTCTGCTTCATTTGATGCTGCTCTTAGTAATATTGTTGTTGACAATCGTTTCACCAAAGGTTTGGTTGTCTGACAAATGGTCTCATATTTAACTGAGTGCATAACAAGCCCAAAACACCACCTCTTCACTGCTCTGCTTGAGAATTGGTATGAGGTGCTGGATTTTTATGCTGTTTGGTTTGTGTAATGTGGCAAAGAAAATATTCATCTGTATTTCTTGCAGTTTGAAAAGATGGAGCTTTGTAAACTTAAACTAAGCTGCTATATATATTTTTTTATATATATATAAAATTTGTCCTCACTAAGCCATGCATTTTTAATCTGACTCTACTTTCAAATTGTCATGAACTTTAAGATTTAACATGCAAATTGAGGGCTGCAGAGTCAGCAATGAAGCTCTTGGGCTTTCCAGTTTCTCAGAGCGATCTGACATTAGGGCAAATTTGTTGGAGCACTCTGTGGAAGATTGACAAATGTCTGATCTGTTTTCCATTTATATCAATCTTTCCCCACTGTGAATTGATTTACTTTAAATTGCTTGGGGATGACTTTACAGTGCCATGCAAAAGTAAGTCTTCTTCAACTCTTTTAGATTTCTGCAGGTAAATACCATAAAGGTTTATTAAATTTTATTTAGACTTTTTTTGGAACAAACCAACCACAAAATATTTAATAAAAGTAAAGCAGGGTTTTTCAAAGAGTTCTGGCAAATCCACCATTTGAAATCATCTTATTTTTGCAGCATGAAAGGAGATTAATGTCTTGTCAGTAAGTGAATCTTACCAAGCTGGTGATCTAACCAATAACCTTGTTGATCAGCCTTTTCTCTGATAAAGTTTAACAAGTCTCACATTTATTTTCTAAGTTTTATTGTCAACAAGATTTTGAAAAGCATATCATTAAACAAAGACAGTGAACAGCAAGTACCCATGGACATATTAAATGCTTTCTAATATAAGACAAGAAGTTTTCTGTGGAGCTAATACAAGTCGTATGATTAACCAACCAGAGCTTGCTACCATAAACTGTTTATTAATCGCAAATTACACACATAAAACACTGTGAACTCATTACTATTCAGGAGAAAACTGTCAAACATTTTTTTGCACGGCTTCAGGTTGAATTCTAGTTTGCAACCCTTGCAATGTGTTTAGCACTCAGTATAATGAGCTCAGTTCATTCTAAGTTTGAACACAAGGCCTTTTCTGACATGGGTCAACAGGAAGCTATTTATCATGTTTTCAAAGGGAGTGTTTGTTTGAAGAGCTGCTGAGAAGATAAGAATGATTGATATTATTTGGATGTTCTTGGCTTGGACACCCCTAAGCTCCATCCACATGGTTTTCAAGCATCTTTAAAGACACACATAGCAAAGTTTTGAAGCTCATTGTGGTGCCGGGAAAACTGAGAGATATAGGCTTTCAAACTGTCATCTAAAATGTTGTCAAATTTTAAAATTTCATTTTCTTTTGTGATGCTCTTTCCTGAGTGTTTTTGCAGTATTTTCTAAAAATAAAACATCTGCCATCACAGACCATTATTTGTAACTACACTACATAAGATGAGTGTATTGTGGATTAAGGCCGAACACCAGAGAAGCACTTTCTGAGCGCTCAACAGGACAAAAACAAAAACAAAACAAAAAAATGCTTTTAGACACATTTGTTCCTGATGTGTCTATGTGATATTTCCTGTTGTTTCCTCAAACATGCAATATGTTATTTTTGAAACATATCAATGTGTAGATTCATTACACTTAGCTCTGTCGGGGTCCTCTGAGTAATTTCTTTCATCTGTGTTTCATCCACTTTTTACTAGTCTTTTATGTAAGCTATAAATGGTCCATCAAGACAAATCACAGCACCACTGATGCGTCCCTTTGCTGCTTCTTAGAACAAATAAAACCAGATGAATATACCACCTTAAAGTCTAGCTCTTTTCATAAATAAAAAAAAATTACATCAGTTTTGGTTAATGCTAATCAGAATTGTTCCCTCTCTGCTTTGGATTTGGTCTTTACTTTCTGATACCCTTTGAAATAACCATTGTTTTTAGATAGTGGAAGCTAGCAATAATAGAAATAGTGATTTTTGCTTTTTTTTTTTTTTTTACAGTTTTTGTCTGCATTCTGAACAGCTTGATGAGAAATTTCGTTAAATTTTCAACCTCACGGGTTGAACAGAAACCCTTTTTATGCCTGTAAAATCATTCAACAACAACAAAAAAATGCTCGTACTTCTATCTGCATATGAAATAAATGTGGACAGAAATAAAAATTGGGAAAATTTACTCATCTAAACCTTGGTTATCAAATTACACATTTCAACAAAGCATGTTTCATTTGATGTTGGCATTTGTAGTCCTTTCAGGATCAAAACATTTAAAATTCTCAAGAAAGAAAGACCCACAGAGCTTTTCTAATATATTCACCTCTTTCCAATTACAAAAAAAAACAACAACAAAAAAACATCAAAACATGGGATTGTACCTAGTATAAAAATAGGCAAATTATGATGTCAGTCCACGTCATTTGACTTCGTAAAAGTGGGTCTTGCACCTGAAACACAGGTCCTTTGTGTGGACCTGTTGTGAATAGATCAGTATTCCCAAAGAGAAGATGCATCAACAGATGCACCGTCACACATGAGCGTGCCTCCCTGGTCCCCTCGAAGGTACTTGCCATTGGAGCCCTTGATGGCAACTCGTCCGTGTTCTGGAAACTCGAGAAAAAAGTCCTCTGCCTTTTCTCCATCTGAACAGACGAGGCCACTGCTTGAGACATACCAGAACTTTCCATTCACGCCTGTGTGAAGAATGACAAATAAATCTGTCACATTATATCATTTACTGTCTTGGCATCTCAACTATAACATAGAGCAGAGGTCCTAAAATCCGGGTCTTGAGGTCTGGTGTCCTGCAACTTCTAGATGTTTCCTTGGTACAACACACCTGAATCAAAGGGCTGAATCACCTCCTCAGTACAGTCATGTTTTCCAAAGTCCTACCAATGACCTCATTATCTGATTTATTTGAAACACAGAAGCAGTAATTCCCAGACAAAAGAGGCAAGAGGTACCCTTACAAAAAAATACATCTTGCTTTTATAGGGCTCAACAGGAACTGTACAGAAAGGGCACCTGTAAAAATTCCCCCATAGACCTGGTCATCAGTAACTCTGAACACTATATAGATGCAAAAGGCCTGGCAATGTTCTTGTGGTACGGAGAATTGACATTGGAGCACGATGTCTCCAATGGCATGCTCTTGTTCACGATGACTCGCATCATCAAAAAGATGAAAGATTAAGATATCTTTGCTCTCACTCATTCACAGCTTTTAGAATTACAGAAATGAAAAGGGGTTCAAAATTTTTACAATTAGAAGTAGAAGAAGAAAGAGGACAAGAAGAATGACGTCTAAGTCTGTAAGGCAACTATGTTAAATGTTTGGGGGGGCTACAGTCAAGAATATTAAAATTGATGAGTTATTTGGAAGGATTGTCAGAATGTTTTTTGATTGACTAAAGAACGTAATTTTGTTCGCAAAGTGTGGTGCTGGACAAAGTCTAGGACTTTCAGATTGATCTCCATTTGAATACAGCAAATGGGCATAAACATATGCATTCAAACATTGTGGGAGAAAATTTATTGTTTGATATTGTTTTATTCCTACAGAATCTGGGCAACTTAGTACATCAACAATTCCTCAACAAAAGGTATCCTAGACTTAAATGTGACAGAATTTCACAGACAATTGAAACTGGGTCAAGCAGCAGGAAAAATACCCTAAGCACAGCAACAAAATCTGCAGCAGATGGATTGAAAATGCAAGGGGATTAATGACCCAATCAAAATCCAGACCTCAGCCCAAATGAAAGGCTGTGGTGGGACTTTCAAAATGTTGAGAGGAAAAAAATACAAGCAAACCCCTACAAAATAAAGAAAAATAAAGAACAGTGGAAACAAATACTTTAATAATGTAAGCTTCTGATTAGATCATAAGAAATATCATAATCAAATGTTAGTTATTCCATGCCATACACTGATATATTGATTGTTTTGCTGGCAAAAATAATCACTAGATACACAGTGACATTTTTTATTATTTAATTTTGAGACTGTTGTTACTTTTTACCAATGCTGTAAGAGTTTATTAAGAAGAAAACTAGTGTGATATGAAAACACTGACTTTTAATGTGATAGGCGCCATTGTCGAATAGCAACGAGAAGATGTCGTAGACCGATCGATTGGCATCAAGGGTGTTGGAGTTTTTGTGGTGACACACATAGCCGTTCTCTCCGTGAAGGATCAGCATCGGGCGGTTGATGAGTTTCATCAGAAGTAATTCATCATCACCTGTAATGAGTGAAATATTTTGTTCATCTGGCGCGTCTTCGCTGCTTGTGGCAGGTGTTTCAGATAAACACAATGTGGAAATTCAAATAAGTAGCCTAAAAGCACTTACCCACTGTGTCGCTGACCGCTGAGAGCTGCCCATTTTTCTTTGTACACACGTACTTTCCATTACTCGCCTTGAGTGCTACCCTGTGTCCTCGCCACTCAATGTCAAACATTGTGTTGACCTCTCTGGAAGGATAAAAAGGAAAGATGAATATTTTGGTGGAACTGTACAAGTGAGATTGACCAATAAAAACAGCTAAATTAAAGGTTAAATTAAATTGCATGATAGATAACCTAAGGAAAAAGTCGAGTACACCAAGAACTTTGTACAAACTGAGTTAGTATGTAGTTGAACTGCGGGGGGTCACTGGTGCAGCACCATTCCCAAGTAGTTAAAAACTTATTAGAAAGCTTCCTTTTCAGTGGTTTAATATCTACTTACACCTCCGTGGCAGTGGACTGGATCTCTCCATGGGTCACCAGAGTCCAGTAGGACCCTCCATTGGTCCTGAACATTGGCTTTTTGCTCTCCTTATCTATCTCCATCTGGAAAGTCTCCATGTCAGTTTCCACATCCTGATTGGCTGAAATACTCACTCCTGGCAACAAAGAAGAAGACACCCATGATAATTTAGCTTTCTTTCTAGGATATGATTTTTAACTACGCCATTATCCTGAATGTCTTTTGTATCTCATCTGAAATTCCAGTAAAGGTAAGTACAGACAGAAACCACATTCAAAATGTGAAGATTGTTTAATTACTTCAGCTTATAAAGATGTATTATTATGCTGACTCAGGGCTCACAGTTTCTGTCTTCTTAAACATTTAAGTCGTGGCAGCACAAACTAAATTATGATAACCCAAATTTTAGAATTTCTTTTAATTGGGCTTGCAAGACCTTGCAAACTGCCACATGTACCCCATATATATCTTCTGTGCCCTAATAAAATTTCAAATCAAATTTCAATAAAATGTTTGAACTTTTAAACAAGAAAGTGCATAAAGTATTGCAAGTATACTAGTTCAAGTGCTTGGAAGGGAAATATGAGTGACAGAATTGTGGCACAGCAGCCAAATGCTTTTGCAAATTAGATTTTCTCGGGAGCCCAATTTTATTTAAAGATATTTTGAGAAGCAATCCAATAATATAAAAACTGCTGCATTCAAAGTTCCTAATGTGGAGATTATGAAGTAGCCAAAAAAGGCTATTTGAACAGCATGTTAGTGGGATCCTTTTCATGAACAGTGACAGCAATTCAGGTCAGACATGATGTGAAGATATTTTGTTTTGTTATATTTGGATTTTGTTCCCTTATAGGACGTTTGTGAATAACTTTTAGTTAAACTGTCAAATAATTTACAGTGTGTATCGACATGGATAAACCACTTCTAGTTACATCCACTTGTCGAGTCCTTGCATCCTTCTTCTCCACTTTTTACCATCCATGTCTGTCTATCATCAACAACTGGTAGATCCAGGTTTGTCTAGTTTACATGGGAAGTATCCCTGAATTTCAGCAAAAACGTCAATCCCTTTTTTTAATTATATGTTGACTTTCCATATTGGTCTGCAATCTCAGTAAGCTCTAAATTTTTTTGTGGAGTTTAGTGACATCTAGTGGCTCAAATGACTAAAATTGAGCCACTAGGAGTTCAAATTGCTAAATTTGAGCTTCATCTTGAATATTTGGACATTAGAGGCTCATTCTAGCATGAGGTAACTAGCATAATTGTATACAGTGTAACATAGTGCTTAATATTATACAAAAGCATAAAGTGTTGCACACTATAAGTACGAAGCGCTCATGCCTGTGTGATGGAAGAGCTCATAAGTAATAATCTTGTTTGTGTTATAATAGGAAAGATAGATGATGTTAATTTTGGAAAGAGGCTTTTTTGTGGCCTTGTTTTGATCTTTGGATGTTTTTATCTTTTGCACACAACCATAGAAACATAATATCATAAGTGTCTGTTTTTAATTTTAACTTGAAGATTCATTAGGAACAAATTACTTGTAACCAATTGCACGCCACCTTTGTCATGTTTTCTGAAGTATGGCGCATCAGCAAATTTTATGTCATCAACTCATGATCTGTTTTGTGTGCGAAACCAATTATGCAAGAAAGATAAATCAAATTTACTGAGTGGAAAACTCAGTTACTCCCCAATTTTTTACACACACCAATGCTTCACTTGCAGTCGGCCTACTGTTGCCTACCTAATCTACATGTATAAACTCTGGCTGCTGGGGTGTGTCAGGTCTTGTGAATGCACAGATACATAGCCTGTAATTGAACTGTGTCTGCTGTAGTATAAATTAGGTGCCACAGAAATATCCTTCAACCTTTCTCTTAATCCCGTTAGAACACTAATCCCCTTCAGTCAGCCCTCCACCCCTTCCTGGTCTGTCGTATGCTGTAATTCCCTGAGTGGCAAAATGCAAATCTGCACTGTAGGGCCCACTAAGCAGCTTTCAGTGCCTAGTTCCTTACAAAACATGACACTACCACAAGGCCAAACACTTCAGTTCAAAACTGAGGTTTTTTGTTCTGTTTAATGAAGTTTGCAGAACTGTTTCCTTGTTAGTTTTTTGTTTCTCTTTTCTTTTTTTTTTCTTTTTTTTTTGCGAGCATTTTATTCATATGCATAATAATGCCTGCACAAAAAAGGTTAGTGTAGCCTATTCCATTTAGAGCACATGCATTGTTGGGCAACTTTACAAATCCAAACGTGAAGCTGTTTTTAATAACATTCATAGAGGCTGATGCTTTCACTGAATCCCAAAAGGCTCCAGTTAAAGAAAATACAGTTGTTGGTTTAAAAAAAAAAAAAAGAAAAACTTAAAATAATGAATAAATAAAATGATGCAGGCTTGAAACCCAAACAATTGACATGGCAAGTATATCTAGTGTGTCTGTCACCACTTTTTTCAAGAAATGTACATTCAGTGACTGCAGACAACATGTGAACTGAATTGAACTGATTGCAAAGAAGCAAATGACTACAAGACCTGGAACCCGTTGCTAGTAACTGACACCCCTGTTGCTTAGATCGGTCTTGGAGTCATTTGCACACCAGCTAATCTTCATGGGACACACAGTGAAAATGACAAAGCCCATTACCACAGTGACCTCCACAATATGGCTACCAACACTCTGGATCCAACATGTACAAAATGCCATGTTAGCTTTCTGCTAGCAAATGAACCTGCTTTGATGTTTTGATTGCTGCAACCACAAATATCAACTAACCCATCCATCCATCCATTTTCTTCCACTTATCCAGGGTCGGGTTGCGGGGGCAGCAGCTTCAGAAGAAGAACTAACCATAAAACTATACTGACTTGAACTTGTTTAATACATGGGTCAACGGACTCTTTAAAATCTAACGTTCAATTAACAGAAACACACTCAGAACAGTTGATGTAATTCCTCTTTTAGCTTTAACCTTTATTTAGAATTTAAGGACTTCAAAACAGAGTTAATGGATTTTTTTTTTAATTGCACAACAAGTGCTGGTATTAGACCGACAGTAGTATGCCATTTTGAAATAATCACCATGATGATGCTTATGATTACTATTAATTAAATTAACTGCTAACTTTTACTCCAATTTGTTTAAGTTGACCTATCCATTGTCAGGGTTAACTTTTCAATATTTTCCAGACTTGCCATCATTTGAACACTTGAAAAGATTAATATTAAGTAGAATTAGAATTGTGCTGCTATTATTACATTAAGCTTAGTTATGACTGGACAAAAGCAACTGCTGTCATCCAATCAAAAGAAGTTGATTACCTTGCTTGACTGAAACAAATCTTTTATTGGCAGCTTGGAAGACTACTTGTGGATGACTCTCCTCCAAATCAAAGAGCTCATCTTTTCCGGGTTTGGAGCATCGGCCAGAGCGCAAGGTTCCTGTGGGGCCCACTGGGGCCAGATATTTCCCATCGCAGTCCTTAAAGGCCAGCTTCCCAGACTTCAGCTCCAGCGTGAAGCTGGTTGTGTTGGAGTTCTCCTTCACTAGCTTGCCATCATTGCTGAGAAAGCGGCTGTCACAGGTCTTCAGACTGTACTTTCCATCCAGGTATACCAAGGTGACCAGTGAGTCCACTCCCCAGGGAATGTTGCTGTCTACTGAGATTTCTCCATCGGAAGCAGACAGGTGGGCATAACGCTTTCGTGCCACACTGAGGAGGCTCGCCTGTGGGTGTAAAGCCAGATGAACAGCCCATAGCTCTTGTTCCCCAATGGCTTGGGCAAAGCAGGACAGATAGTCCGCTGATCCTCCAAAGTAACGCTGATAAGGTTCCGATTGCAGTGCCCAACGACCATCAGACTGGGGCACTATAAGGAAACGACACTCAGGGTCTGGCTTCTCTGCCCCACATATGATCTTCCCAGCTTTATCAGAAGCAAGGTAGCGTCCTAAGTGGCTTCGGAGGAACACGACTTGCCCATCTTGCTCATCCTGTTCTAAAGTCCAGATTTGTTTCTTCTTCAGGCTGATGCCTGAGGCATTCACCTTGAAGCCGAAGGCCTCAGCGGTCAGGTAGCGGTTCTCGTAGTTAATCAGACCAAACTGCAGCTTGAGAGCCTTGTTAATCCCGTTAGTGGGCATGCTTGAACAGGCAACACGTTAAAACTGCAAGCACAGAGGTTTAAAACAAACAAGGGAACTGTCGACAAATGAAAGTAGTCATGAGACTAAAAATCAAAATGTTTGATTTCTTCCTTCTTCGGTTTCTCGGGGTGTGCAGTAACTCCACTTATCTCCTTTTGCCGACTTATTCAGAGTTTCTTTCTTCTCAAATCACTTTCTCTGTTTTCCCCTGAGAGCGTGCCCAGGTACTTGCTCTCAGTTCCTTAATGAGTTAGGATTAAAATCAGCAGGACACGGCACCTCAATCCAACAAGCTGCTGACGTCACATTCCAGTGCACCAACCAAAGACCTCCCGCCTCACTCCCCTTCGCTATGGAAACAGTACAGCTTCCTCTATCCCAACTTGTACATCTTTCTCCCTTTGTCACCTCTTTTGTTTTTCCTTCTACTCCTCCCCCTTCTTTTAGATGTCTGACACACTCATTGTTCAGCTGAGTCTCACGCATAGTGAGGTCATCATCCTAGCAGCCAGGCTATCCAGAGCAAGGATAATCCTCGCTTTGATCTGCTGGTGCACCACAGTCTTAATAGAGAATGTCTCCTAAATAAAGGTGCTTTTTCTTGGACCCCACATGCTTTTCATCTTTCAAAAGATCTTAACATATATTTATGTTTCTATGAGGGAAATGCTAATGGTACTGATGCAGAACACTTTTAGTTCTGCATCAGTATGCTTTGATCTGTGGCTAAGGGTTGTTTATGAGATAAAAACTGTATCCCTAATGTACCTCTTTCATATAGAACTGAAATTATTTGTACATGGATGACTGATTCAGAGGCATCTAAAAGCTATATTAATGTTCCTGTGCCAGGATTTTCCAGGTTACTTGTCCACATAGGAGTGTGACATTTGCTCCAACTTCTTGGGCATATTTAAATGAAGGGTGAAGTCTGTGATCTTAGCCAAAGATTTGAATAGAACAAATTTGAATGTGCATTGATTTGCATTTTCTTCACTTTCATCTTCTTTAGTTCTCACTCTTCTTCTCTCTAATCTGTCTAAACCTTTGCGTTTTATCCAGTTGGGTAATAAAGAAAGATGCAACTCTAATGTCCCACTATGACCTTTGTCACACCACACGCCATGATCAAGCCTCGTAAGAGCATTACTGTCTTCTTTTACAGCTTCCTAAAGATGGTGAAGCTAAAGCCCAGGAGAAGTGTATACTGTAAATACAAGTTAGATAAATGAGGCAGGATCCACCCTGCAAGAATTCTGGATTATCTAAATGCTTGTCTCAGACCCATTGCCGACACTTCAGTGACAGATTGTAGAAAATTATATTATTGTTCAATAATTTATGGAATCCGAATTTATACTGAAGGAGTCAGATAAAATTGAACAACATCTTCATTCTCAACATAGAAGCATAGCAATGTTTGACCTATGTTTTGTATTAAAATTCGCAAAGTCAAGGATCGCAAAGTGAAGGTTAGTTCACTTGTTCACATAGTTATTCTAGTCATTTGGGTAGTTTGCTGAAAGTCCTCCAGCTAATCTAGAGTAACAGAATAAGGTACACAGGCCACATTGCCTGCACACAATGTTTCAACTCGGCCCATCAATTTCCTGTACTGAGATTAGGACTTTCTGATGGCCATTCTAAAACATCGACTCTGCTACACTTGAGCTATTCGTAGATAATATGGGTCTACGCTCTGAGTTATTGTTCATTTGGAAGACACATTTTTGCATCAGCTTTAATAGTCTGGCTGATGTCTGAATGTTGCTTTAATAGTCTCACGTAAGCAGGGTTTCCTCAAGACGTCATCTTTGTTGAAGCTGTACCAGTCCCTCCTGTAACAAGATGTCTCCACTCTTGCATTTTACGGTTGGATGGGTGCTCCTAGGCTTTGCAAGCTTCCCCTTTTGCTCATGTAAAAGTGAAGATCAATACAACTAAACGCTTTTATATTAATGCCATAGGACATCTCTCATAAAATCAAGGTCTTTGTCTCTAAGTGCATTTGCAAGCTGCGTCCTGCCGTTTTATGTTGCTTTTGGAGTAATAGAGATATAACTTTCATCTCTTTACAGGCCTTGTTTTCCTGTGGATAAGAACGCTCTCTTAGTTTCAGCCAGAATCTTCACAAGGTCATTTGTTTTGTCAACGGTAGTTGATACGTTCATTTTTCACTCACAACAGGTTCGCTCTGGGATACAGATGTTCACGACTCTTGTTAAAGTTTACTAATTTTAAAGCAAGACAAGTGGTCTGATTATCCTGAAAAATTATTAAATAAACAGATAAAAACATTAAATAAAAACACAAAGCACAAAAATAAAAGAAATCAAATAAGCATTATAATGCAAAATAGCTTGCACAGTGGTGCAGTTGGTATATATATATATATATATATATATATATAC
>NW_015112941.1:277893-279233 GCF_001443285.1 Poecilia latipinna | reverse complement strand
ACAGAACTAAGCTAACAACGGTAACAAAACAGTCAACATCACAGCAACACTGGACTCTCTATGTAACCATGTCATAATGTTTTCAGTGAGAAAAAAAATCTGTTATTCCGTGAAGTTGTTTTCCTTCGACTTAGATGGTTAAGAAATTGTAGTTTGCAGAAATATTCTGTTGTTTACAGTCTGTCCCCTATCATACATTCTCCTTAAATTAGATTTTTTTTCCTGTAGGTTTTAACTAAGTATTTCAATAAAATATTTTAACAAAAATACTTCATCATCTGAACACACAGCATTCTTTCAGGAAACACATTTATTTTGATTTGGATTATCGTTACTTCTGTTCATGCAGTTACCCATCAACTGTATAAACAAATACTTAGACTTCTGTGCTGCCTTTCAGCTAAAAAAAAAAACAAAAATGTGAGTTGAAAATTGTCATTTGAAATAAGTGTATGATCTTGATTCTGCTAAACTAAAGCACATTGTCATAATTGTTAAGTAAATAAAAAAATAAAAAATAAAAAAGATACCATTCACAATGACATCACACTCGGAAGTGGTTCTGTGTTTTCATCCTCTGCTCACGGGGTGGCAGCATTGTCTTTTTCAAAATATAACAGCAGTTTAAGTAAATGCAAAAAATTGAGAGATGAAATTCAGAAAGGACAGCTGTTCTCTTAATGATGTTTGTTTTCAGAATCTAAAGAGAGAGAAAAAAAAAGAACTGCACGGACTGCATCTGTCTACAGAAATGTTTCTTTGTTTAATTACTAACAGGAACATTTATAGAGAGCCACAGACAAAATCTAAATGAATTACACAAATTCTATTAATCATAACATGTGTTTGACATTTTGTTTAGTTTTTACTGATCACTAAAATTGTTACGTTTTCACCTTTGCTTTAAATGTATTAGTTTTGAAGCAAAACAATATTTTTGTCAATTTGCAATTTAGACGTATTAAATGGACGTTGTTAAAATTTATTCCTGGCCAGCAGAGGACAGCATTGTCTGTAAATTGGAAATAGCCTTTTCTTAAAATTGTGATTGTTTAATTTTGGGTTTGCTGCTCAGATAAAAGGGATCAAACAAAAAAAAAAAAAAGAAGAATTAGTTACATTAAATTCATCTCACTTATACTGTGCCAAGTTTTAGCAGAGGTTTCGTAAATGCACTCTTTTTTTTTAACCTTTTTCCAAATGCACTTTAAAAACAGATCTGATTCATATCCAATTTCAGTTCAGATTCACTTAGATGATGATAATGCAGCATAGTTACATTTAAATTTTGTTTAAATACAGTGGAATGCAACCCTTAATGTAATTGTAATACAGTAATA
>NW_015112941.1:249185-274410 GCF_001443285.1 Poecilia latipinna | reverse complement strand
TATATATATATATAATGTGGGGTTCTTTTTTTTTTTTATTCATATTTATAAGCAATAGCTGGATGCCATTTAAATGTTGTTGCTTTTGGATTTGTACTATATTCGATGCAGCTCTCTCATTGTAATTTTTCAAATGCTTGCATTACTTTCTTCTTTTAGTTATATTCTTTGGTAAATAGTGATTGGCATGCAAATTGTCGTGCACAAACACATGTGGAGATCGTTAGTCACACACATACACACAAGCTCCTTGAAACAGATCAAACTGTAAACTCAGATCCACTCGTACATGACTTAAACATAGATTAATGTTTCTGGCACGATTATTTAATTTATTACTGTCTCAGACCTTTTTAGATAACACCATTCTTCACATTGGTATCCATTAGCACCTATAAACTCCATCTCCCTGCCTCTACTATAGCTAAAGGGCCAGCACTTGGTCTGTTTCATCAAAAAGCACTTTCGTCAAGTAGTCAAGGGTTGTGTTGTGGCACATTGCGCACAGTCATCTTAAAAAAAATCTGAGATGACATTTTTCTATCATGTTTCACATTTTGTAGATTTTTTTTCTCCTAAAGTTTTTAGCATAAACCACTGACTTCTGTCCAGTTTTGTCCTTGAAGCAGATGTGTGTTCATAAAACCAGAATAGCATAAAAAGCAGCCAGTCCAAGCCCGTCCTACCTAATGTACAGGAATCGAAAAATGTCCTTTCAGTGCTCTCCTGTGCTCCCATTGGACCTTCCTACTGCCCCCTCTAAAACCAGCAGAGGAAAACGAACAAACTATGAGACAACCAGTAAAAAGTAGAACGTAAAATGACTTGCTTGGCTGTGATTCTCCTTCCTCAGCAGCTTGGTGCTCACTGACCCCATCAAACCAGCTGTTCATTCATCTACAGTACGAACATCCCCAAAGGCAGCTAAAGACAAACCCTAGTGCATTTTCTTAGAGACATCCTAGTCCCTCTCCAGAAGTGTTTGGTTTTGTGCCTGCAAAATTATTAATTCCCCTATTTCCTTTTTTTTCTTCTTCTTCTTTCCTTTTTAGTTTTTACCTGAACAAACAGACCAACGAAGACCAACGAGCTTGACAAACAGATCATAAAGTTGTGGAGAAGTTTAAAGCAGGATTTAATTGCAAAAGAGCAACCCATGCTTTGAACAAAGCGTTGATCAATCCATCATCTGAAAAAGGACAGATTAAGACAGCACTGCAAACCTCCAAAATGAATTGTCATCTACATAATTGGACGAGATCATAACTCAGAGAAACACTCAAGAGGCCGAAGGCAACTCTGGAGCTGTATGGATCTACTCGTCAGGTGGGAGAATCATTTTGACAGAGCAAGTAGAAGAAGCAGATGGCACAAACCAGTAGATCTGAAGTTTCAAAAATAAACTTCTGGTTAAAATGAAACCACTTGAAGTTTGCAGTTTCGCACAAGTCATGTAGGGATACATAGCAAACAAATGGAAGAAGGCGCTCTGGTCAGACGAAATCAAAAAGCAACTGCGGCGTCAGGTGGGAGTATCATGATGTGGGGTTCATTTTATTCCTTATTCATATATTTTAAATTGTTTAAAAACAATGTGTTTTATGCTCTTCCAAAGACTGAATTACCTCCTCTACATGTCATCAAGTTTTATAGGCCTTATAACGAAGCATTCATTTGCTTCAGGTGTTTTGGAACAGGCATAAAGTTACCAGACAGAAACCTAAAGGACTGGATCTGCAAGCCCGTTGTCTATATAATAATAAAAAACACACACACACACACACACAATAAAATGCATTGATGTTTGTCTCTATAATGTGGTAAAATGTGGGAAAAAAAGGATGTGAGCACTTCTGTAAGGCACCATACAGCACCATAATTGGAACTTTCAATAAGTCCAATTTGGGAAGTCACATATTAGCGCAGCACCGATAAATTCCAGGCTTTCTAAGAGTTGGTAGTATTTCCATGTTTGTTTTAAAGAGTGACCCGAACTTGTCTCGGAGGAGCAGACACAGAAGGCTGCTCATGCGGCAGGAGACAGTGGTGTAACTCAACTCGAGGTTATTGCTGTCAGTGCAATACATTATCGACAAAGAGATGCCGCCTCTCAGGTGAAGCATCCTGTAAATAGGCAAGCAGTAAAAACGGCTGAGTTTCTTATTGATGAAGCTGCAGACTAGAGGATGGAGCTCAGCTGCACAGGCTGGCCTCTTGCTACGAGGTAGACATGGCGAGCTTTGAGGGACAGGAGTTCTCACATCAGTGTCATTCTTGGTTCACCGACCCTGACATCAGGTCTAATATGTGGCCTCAGCTGGTGCCATCCTGACAATTCAATGTGTCTTTCATTTAAAGAGAGCGATCATGTGATATAAAGTGGCATGTAAGAAATGCACTTGCTCTGTGAGGGAGCTGCATTCAAAACTCCCATGTTCTTGGTTTATTCCTGGGAGTACACGTACATGCGTGCATGGCCATTTTTGTGCAAACGCTCGTCTTTTGCCCACATGTAGGTCTGCTCTGCCAGAGGTTCATATGCAAAGCACTGTCTTTCCAAAGAGCCAGACATGCATCAAGCTCCTAATTTCTCCCCTTTTAATTTGTTCTGCATTCCCACACACAGAGACAGTAAAATATGGCGCTCTGAAAACAAGAGAGAAAATACTTCGAGCTGGAAAAAAAAAAAAAGAATCTATGGTACACATTGCTGACTCAAAGGCTTTAGATAGCCCAAAGTTCTTTTAGAGGGTCAAACGAGCATGTTTGTTTAGTGTCCCAGCCTTTTCTGAAAGGGGACTGTTTGTGTGCGGTAGCCAAAGGCATAAGAGAAGACAATGCCAAAACAGTTCATATGCAGAATTATAGCGATTCTAACTGCTTTATGGACTTAAACCTACTTTCTAATATGATATTTCTGAATGTTAAATGAAAAACATGGTAAAGGCCAAAGGTAACTTAAAGAAGACAACATCAGAGGTGTTTAGCATGCTGAATTCACTAAGATTGAAGTGTTGTTGTATTTTGTGACATCACAACCACAAAATTGATTGCATTTTTTTAATCTTATATAATGGACATTTGTTTTCTTTCTTGAAAGGAATCTTTAGTATTATTACTGCCTCTTACATTTTTTTTTCTTTCTGTTTGCTTGTCCTACATTTAGCTCGTTTCTCTGACCACCGCCTTGTCCCTACTGAAAAATAGCATCATGCTGACACCACCATGCTTTAGACTAAGGTTAAAAAGTTCAGTTTTGCTCTGCTCTAACCACAACATCTTTTTCTACATGTATCTGATGTCAGTGTATGGGTTGTGGCAAACTGCAGACTTGACTTCTGCTTAGTTTTTTTTGTTGTTTTTTTTTATACAGTCACAATTTTCTTCTTTACACACTTTGGTTTAAATGTGACAGAAACTAAAACTACATATTTCTGTTTTTCATTTTTTCAGATTTTTATGAGTGAAAAAGGTTGAAACCATCTATTTTGCTATTATGCAATAGTTTGTGTTGGTCCACTAGATATAATCTGAATGACACACAATAAAGTTTGTGGCTGTAAAGTAACAAAATGTGAAGAAGCTCAAAGGGGGGAATTATTTTTGCAACGCTCTGTGTATTCAGCTCTTGTTCTTTTTGTTTTTTTCAAGCCCTAAGCGCTGGCTTTGAGTTCACTTTCAGTGCACAGAGATTTGCCATTTGTCCTGACACACACACTTGCACACAAACACCATTTCCTCAAACAGACTTTTGTAGCTTGTCTGACAAATTGAGCACATTTGTTCACGAGAGAAATTTTCATTGAGCAACTGGGTCTTTTCTGTGTCTCCGGTTGTTTCTCATTGAGAGGTTCCCTCCCCTCCTTCTCGGTCTGTGGGTAGATTGTTTACAGCAGGAAGTGTCTGGCATCCTCTCACTTGGCATTGGGAGACACTGACTTGGCTGGCTTTGGTAGCCCAACATCATTCACAGTTCCCAGCGCCCGCTTCAGTGTAATTCATGTGCTTTTGGGAGACATCCTTACCGGAACAGAAAGCGCTTCTGCTGATTACTCCGTCTGTTTTTGATTACATCCTGGACGGCCTCGGAGACCTAGTGGACAATTTAGCCATCATTCCTAGATGGGTTAATGGGGCCCCGGCTGTAAGGTTTGTGCTGGGGTTCAAAACAGTTGATTGGCACAGATTTTCAGTTGTGGCAGCAATGATTACTGCTCAGGAGCATTCGTTGCGTTTCTCTCATGTGTGAACATGATACTTTGGTGACAATGCATTTTTAAAGGTTTGGTACTGAGTCAGCACTGGGAAGGGAAACTTTCATTAGCTTTGATCCATGCTAGATTACAAATATCTGTTAGATTTTCTAATTTCACCCTCCCAAGGTGATGGAAATTTGGGAAATTTGAAGTACTGAACTACAATAAAAATGAGTAAATTCGTCAGAATAAATCATGATGACAATGACATCAACATCCATCAAGAACATTTGATTATAACATTTTGCACAGATGTTTGACTTCAGCAATCAAGACTGACTTCAGACTTTTCTTTAAGCACTAACATGTTGATATATTTGAGGTTTATTAATGAAATCGATCAACATCTGGGTTTATTTGTTTTGGTTCCAGTGATCCCTTTAACTGTAGCACAATCATTAGACCTAAATATCAACAAACTGAGCAGTTTCATTTAAAAATCTTTTTTTATTAATAATTAAGGAGCTTGAGACGAGATCCTGCCGACTCTATAATTGTGATTTGTTTGCAAATAGTCTAGGATTTGAAAATATAATAGAATAATACCTTAGTTATACGAAAAGGATATCAGGCTTTCCTTAAAAGACAAGCCTTTCAAAAAAAAAAAAAAAAAAAAAAAAAATTTTTCCTTAAATTTACTTAGTTTGCTCTGAATGGAAAGCGTTGGCTCTTCAAATGCAACTCCAATTTTCATGTATTAACACACACGTTAAAGTATTACGTTCAAATTTTCTTCTCTCGTTATTGCTTAGAATAAACCTGTATCCTCTGTTCAGTTGCTTCCTTCAATTAAGTGATCATTTATGAAAGCAAAATAATGTAACATGGTAATACTAGAGGCTTGTTCTCTCTCTCTCTGTACAAGAAGTAAAGTTTCAATTTGTCAGCAAGGGATCGAATAATTATTTCCACCTACTGTAGCTTAGGGCTGAATCTTGTCGATTCAAACCGACCTTTTGTTCTTACCCCAAACAACCCACGAATAACTTATGACAGCATTTTATCATATTTATGAACAATAGGTTACAAATCAAATATTTCCTGTATGAATACATTTTCTTGTACTGTGTGCTGTTTCTCTTAGATACTTAGAATTTTATTATATATTAAAATTCACAAATTTTATTTCACTTGCGCACAGAGAGCCATTAGATGACACTGAAAGAGACATTTCATCAGAATGTGTGTCGACTTCGTTTAAAATATACTTAGGAAGCGTATTACTGTAGCAAAGTTTAGACATATGGACCCAACATTTGTATTTTCATCAAAGTATCATTATTCGAATAAAATAAATCTCTACGGATCCTGGTTCTTATTTGGCAGATTCACAGGTCACTGGATGTCTAATCCATCACATGGCTCTTTGGCCAGGAGACTGCCCATTGTTTGTAGACCTGCAATGTCAAACACCCTAGGAAAAGAGGATGTCATCGTCTTCAATGCGCAAACAGAATTTGTACCATTTGACCTCTGAGATGGATGCTGTATTGTCTCAGTAGTGCAAGCTCGTGCATAAATACACCAACTGCTCCCAGCTGAAGTGTTAGGTCTGCTGGGGCTGTTTGTTTTAGGCAATCTTCTATTTCCTTGAGCATGCACCACCTGCCAGCAATCAGCACAATTGTATCTGGATGTTTTATGTGTTTTTTTGTTGTTTTTTTTGTAGATGCTGTGTTGACTGTGGAGAAGTTTTACCAGTATTGGCGAAACTAACCCATTGTCTTGTTTGAAGTCTACACCAGAAATAAGCTGCCATTGCTTTATCAAGGATCTCTTAGATGTCGTAGTTGTAATCCAAAAGAAATGTATTTTCTTATACTGGTACATTAGAGAGCATGTAACTTTCCCAGAGGGCAGCTACCTGATCCGGTTACATCATCTACTGCACATCAGTGTCTGGCTTTGTAGTCATTAAGCTTTCTCTTCGCCACAGTAAATCACACAGTGTCGACAACAGCTGCCCTGATCATCTATTAAAACTTCTATAATGTTCTGAGTGAAGAGAGTGGGGCCTGTAAGCTGACACTGTCTTAAAGACCCCGAGTTAAAACCAGTGAGTCTCTGATCTGGTTCATATGGAATCATACCATAAGTAGAGCTGATGAAGGCGAGAAATGACAAAAAAGCCTTGTAATGAAAGACAACTGCTTAAAAGCTCATAATAAGGGAGATGAGACTGATATGGGTCAGACCATAAATGCATTTCTGTCTTAAGGCAACATAATATGGAAAGCCCTCAAGACTGAAACTAATTTGGTTGGAGTCCTTAAACTCGAATCAACTACACGCTATGAGATATAGCAGGCAGATTATTATCGTTATTATCATGCATATTTTCATTGCTTCTTCTTATTTTACTTCTGTAATGTAATGTTTGTTTGTTTGTTTGTTTGTTTGTTTGTTTGTTTGTTTGTTTGTTTATGCTTTTGTTTATTTTTATTTTTATTTTTTTTATCTTGTAAAGCACTTAACTGCCTTGTTGCTGGAATGCACTCTATGTTTGACTTGACTTGTGATTTCAATTAATCTCGGTTAATCAAAACTCACAGAAAGACTTCTTCATAAACTAAGCACTTTGCTGCATTTATGAATGTCTAGAATCATATCAGCATGCAACAGCACTGCACTCAGATTTCTGACTCTGGTTGCCATATGAACCTCAGCTGACTGCTCTCTAATAGCAGGGTGTTGACTGGTTTCAGACTGACTTGCCGTTGGGTCCAGATCAGATTCAGACTTCGGCCGCTGGAAATAACACCTTTAAACCCTGGTCATGTTTGCATTTGCTGGTTGTTTGTAAGGCCAATAATTATTTGACAGAAACCAGTAGGAGGAGGCGTGCCCCCAGTGACTGGAATAGGGTGGAATTTAGCTTTCCGCTGGTTGATCAGCTGCAGCTCTTTTCTGTGGCGGCACAATCTCAATTTAACTTTGAAGCAAACCAACCAAAAGTAGTTTTTCTTTATCACTGTAGGTAGGATAGATTTATGGAATGGATTAAATGATGAGTTTTTTGTTTGTTTGTTTTGTTTTTTTTAAAGAACAAATATAAGCCATTAAAAAAAAAAAACTGTATTCAAACGCAGCTTATTGGGAGATATGTTGCATACAATGGGTGTCTCAAAGACCAAAAATATATAATTAATTGCACATTTAAGGATAATAAAATAAAATTTAAATGTCATACACTGTGGAAAAATATAAGCTTATCTGATATTGGAAGACCGGGAATCAGTAGGTCTTGTATCTTCTAAATGCTCCTTTCCAAACAGATAATGTAAAATTTCAAGACATTTTTTTTCTCGTTTCTGTTTCTTTGAAATAAAATAAAATAAAATAAAATAACTTAAATGACATTTCAATGCTTTGACTTCTGTGGACTCTGGTTGTTAAATTGCATAAAGTTTTAAATCTGTTGAAAGGCCATCAATAGCATTCTTCCAATGCTATTGAAACAAAAGGAAGATTATGTAGATGGGAGGTATATGGGTTTAATAAACAGCAGGTAAAATATTAATTAACACTTATTTAAAAAAAATCATAAACTATCCATTCAATTCTGTAGGCACAATGGAGACGTACTGCCTGATTTTGGCAGGGGTTTTCACCACTCTTCCACTGATTTTGACTTTAAAACCACGGAAATCAATAGCAGTACTAACTCACTGAGCTACTGTCAGTCTGTACAGTGGCACACACTCAGGAGGCCTTTCTCCAAAGAGACACAAACTGGACACAAGGCTACCTCGAGGTGAATTCTCTGCAGGGACTCTGCCAGTTGAATTGGTCCTTTTAGGTTTTCATTTTTTCTCCCGTCTACATCCTCCTTTTTTGTCTTGTTCTATCACTTTCTCCCCCACTGTTTGGCTGTTGGATGCTGTGCTCGACTTTTCTATCTCTTTCTTTGGTCTGCTCACTCTGTGCGTCTCCCCCACTGTCAGGTTCCACAGTGAACATTCAACAGAAAATATAAGGTAAAAATTGGGCCTCTATAACATCTGTCACAGGCAATTCAGGGAACAGATGGTGATTTGCCCCCGCTAAGGCTGCAGAGATGTTTGTCAGCTGATCTCATAGTGTGATCCATGCATGCTGTTCTCCATCTTTTCCTTCCTTTCGCATTTAGAAATGCATTTTTTTTTTCCTCTGTATTTCACCTCTGTAATATCACAGAAACTATAAATGGACTTGTCTCTCTTTCTCACATCACAAGGTACATTTTGTACTTTGAGTTTGTCTTAAAATTAGCACATCAACCCCCACTGGATTTGTCTGCAGGAAAACGAGAGATGTCTCCAAAACATCTGATCAAAGCCTTGTTTAGTTGCCCAGGGCCTTCAGCTCATGTTGATAAGATGTCCACGTGCCAGTCATGGAGCTTATGACTGCGTGGTATCTGAGCAGAGTGCATATTTTTAAAGTGCAAGATACAACTGAGGAGCAGAGAAAAGCAGAGCTCCTGTGAGGGACTCAGATGTGTTTAAGGACTCTGCAAAGCGGCTCTGGGGGCCTGGCAGCAGAGCGAAATTCTTTTATAAACCGGAATGGCTAGCATTTACAGAGGTATGGACAGGTTCATGCTCTGTTTCTAATCCATATCTGATGCAAACTCTCTCCACTCATGCCAACATACATGCAAAAAGAAGTTTTTTTCTTTCACGTCTGGCTGTTTATATTTAAGGCAGATGTTTTCTCCACGTGCTTGCAGAAGCTTAAAGTGCTGCACAAACGAGCCTTTGTGATACAGAAAGGTCATGAGGAAGCAGTAGTGTATCATGTTCTTACAGCATTTGCATCCCAGGTCTGAGACAGATTTTGTTTCTCTTTTTTTTCAATCACTTTTTTTAAAATTTGTCAGCAGCAGAAAGATTATAGTTTTTCTTGTTCGCTATCACTATTTTTCCAACAGAGGAAAACAAGTTTGCTTTGATCATTGCTCATAATCACACATGTTTAGATAAATCAGCTGGACTGAATATGGATCAGAATCACAGTCAAATGAGATGGGGTGTTTTAGAAAAAATTAAACATCTTATTTATGTCTATAATTCATGACCCAACCTAAATAAAATGGGAAATAAAGGATGTTATTTATATAACTTAGAGTGAAATTAAATTTTTATGGCAAACTTAGACCATTATTAGTTGTTGTTTCTGTTAATTGAAACGTTTTTCACACTATTTTTTTTAAATAATAACATTTGTTGAATTGTTTATAATGATGATGGTGATAATTATGGTGATAAATATTGTGATTTTTCTGTTTTTAGCTCAAACCTCAAAAGCAAACAGCACTGAATGGAAATTATATTACCTGGTTACACGAGGCCATTAATAAATATAATATCAAAATATAATTATAATAATCAAGTCCATTCAAAGTTATTACTGAGCACAGTTATAGAGTGGGGCTTAGTACAATTTCCAAAGCAGCCAGTTGTTTCTGTTTTGTTGTTGTTGTTGTGAAGCTTTGATATCGCGGCACATAATGACAGATTCACTTTCAAAAAGAAATGCATTTTTAATACTTGTTATTGTCAGTTTAATCATCATCACAGTGTCAAGATAAAACACTAATTCCATACTGCTTATCCCAAATGGATCATCTAAAACCACATAAATTAAAGGTCTTGGGAATTTGCGTCCTTCCTTTGAAATAAAAAAGGACACAGGATGTAATACAAAAGGATGACACATATCTGAACAATCTCTCTCTCTCTCTCTCTCTCTCTCTCTCTCTCTCTATATATATATATATATATATATATATATATATATATATATATATATATATATATATGATTTCTAGTTCAAAAAGTCAAAAAGTCCAACACACTCACATTTTCTCACTTACATTTTACTACTCATATACATGCGTATGAACATCGCTGCATTGACTGAGACAGGCTTGTTTTCCACAAGCTGGAGGCAGCAGCTATTGTGTTGTGATAAATGGACTGTCTCCTGTCCCTGTAGCCAGAGGGCTCCACAGCTCTCCAAAGGGAGCCTGCAGATGCTTGGTGGCCTCTGTCCTAGGTTTCCTGTCTCCTGATTCAGCACCAGCTGTGCGTACCAGCAGAAAGAAAAAAACAACTTGTGAAAGGTTAAAAAAAAAAAAAAAAATCTATGATTCACAAGAGGCTTCAGAGGTTAGTATGACCTCAGATGGACAATAGTGTTCACTTTAGCTGACGGCAATCAGAAAAAGTATTGAAGAGGAAGGAAAATCGCAGATTATATAATTCTGGAGCAGGATAGCATTCTCTTGATCATCTGGATATGATTGTTGCTTATTTAAGCTCGAATGAATCCCGTACAGAGCCAGCTGATCAAAAGCTGAACTTGGCAAATTTGCTGTGTGGTTTGAGGACAATCTCTGACGGTTTCTACGGCTGACTCTACCCAGGAGCCACTCTGGCAACTGCATGAGGCCAGGCTTTACGGCAACAATGGCAGGCGTGCCAGGGGAGCCGCGGCAGCGACCGTGGTGGGCTGTCAGAGAGCTGTGTGGCAGCGCTGCTCGGCTGAAGCTGCTGCTCCCTCCATAATGGAACAGCTGTTTGGAGCATGGTGCGCCAGGGTGCTGGAGCACAGAGTAAACAGAGGAGAAGAGCAGTGTAAACAGAATGAGAAGGGGGAGGTGGGGGCCTGGATCTCTGCTACCATGAGCGGAGTAAACACCCCAGAGAACTAAATGGAGGGGTTGTCAACACAGGAATGCACAAACACCACTACGTAGCAGCTTTGGGAAGAAACGAGGGAGGCGAGGGGGTCATTGTGAAACAACCATTACTCCAACCACGGTTCACATGCAAATAAATGATGTTCTTTTTGTTTGTTTTTTTCTGACTGGATACCGAATTACAAGCTCACATCTCATGGAGCTGTAATTATCTTTTACATCATTTTATTTTGTAATCTTGATTACTTAAGATTGTGGCTCCTTTAACGATATTGAAGACCAAAATTTTTTTTAATTATTCACTTTAATACTGCTTACAAGACAAGGAGTGCTCCAATTGTCCTGTGATTATAAACAGATACTACAAGAGGCCACCTTTTTTGATAGGTGCAGGAGTGACTTCTACTGCGCTTGCAAAAAATACAAATATTGCTGTTTGGAAATGTGCGTGGTTAACAAAAACACAAAATATTTTGAATTTAATATTGACACATACGTTCTATAGTCTTAAACAGGCTCCCCAAAATCAAAATTTTTATGTGCAAAAACGTGCATGGAGTTTTACTAAATGCTGCATATTCTTTCTTTTCATAGAACTTTGCACAAAAAAAAAATAAAAATAAGAAAAAAGAAAGGCTGGAAAAGTTGAAATCTTTAAAATGTAAAGATTTCAACTTAAAACAAAGTTGAAACATACATTTTATATTCTTGTTTTACCTGAACAGCTTTCTGATTCTTTTCTTCTGGTCCTAACTTTGTTGATTTATCCATGGAAACACCACGTTCATCACTGGCACAAACATTATCAATAAATAAATAAATAAATAAATAAATAAATAAATAAATAAATAAATAAATAAAAAGAAGCCCACTTACTTCAACCCTGAAAGAAAATGTGATAATATGAATATGAGTCACGCTCTTAATTATATTGTTGTTGCCATTTCAACAAGCTGGCAACATCGCATCAGAGTTTGTACATGACATATGTAACAAGGAGCAACTGTAATCCTGTGTATTACAGAGAAAAGCTTCTTTAGCATAGCTGATTCGGAATCTGCACGAGCCTGTTGCCACAGAGGCATGAATCAGGCGTGGCACGTCTGAACAGCGGCCACTACAACAACAATGTGCTGCCTGTACAGCAGTATGCCAAAGTTTGAATCCACA
The DNA here is from genome assembly GCF_001443285.1 of Poecilia latipinna. Lineage (NCBI taxonomy): Eukaryota > Metazoa > Chordata > Actinopteri > Cyprinodontiformes > Poeciliidae > Poecilia > Poecilia latipinna. The sequence goes on along the minus strand of NW_015112941.1, from coordinate 262,299 downwards.
CCTAATTTACAGACATTCAAAGTGCTTCTCATAATTAGTTCTTTAGGTTTCAAGTAGGTCTTGTGGAGATTTTGCTGTTCCAATTGTCTAGTATTTTTACCAAACTGTGCTGTGTGTGGTTGAAACGTAAAAAGTTAATGAAGCGGAAGACCTAAGATATCTATCTCCAGGACATGAGCAGTTGTAAGTTAATCTTTTAGAATAATAATAATAAAAAAAGTAGCACTGATCTGTATTCAGTCCTCCCTGAGTAAGTTGCTGGACATGTAACTACATTTTTTGTGGTTTCTCTTTGCTTTCATTGCATAAATAGTATATAAAATTAGTGCCACTGAGGGGAAAACAAATACAAATCTGACTTTTATTCTAAGAATTCTTTTTTTTTTTTAGTTTTTCTCAGAATTCAGATTTTGAGATTAAATTCAGAAGTCTGTTTTTTTTCTCAGTAGTCTTAACATTCTGACATAAAAATCTGAATTTTCTTTTATTTTTTTCAGTGACTAGTAATTTTTCCGTCAATGTAGACTCTACAACTGTTTCCTTCATTTTACTTTCAAAAGTGGGTCAAACTCAGTCAAACTGGATGGAAGGTTCACATTTGTGAACATAAGCATTTAGGTTTTGCCACATATTTGATTCGACTGTGCTTTGGATATTGAACCTTCCCCACAGACTTTGGCCTTTTGGAATGCTAACAGGTTTTCTTAAAGAAAAGCCCCATTAGCCTTATCCATCTACAGACCATAAACTGACCATCACATTCTAACCAAACAAAAGCATTTTCACAACATTATGCTGGTGTCACCATTTCCGTCTAAACATGAACATTTTAAGTTCATGTGCAGGGCCAATTTTAATTTTTTCTTTTTTAAATTAGGGCACACATTTCAATTTTGCTCTAATCTGACCAAAACACCTTCACCTTCTTGCTTCTCTTTGACCGTTACATGGCACAGAATTTCAATTTACAAAAGGACAGATTTGTAAAGTACAAGAGTCCTCTCATCAGAGTCTCCCAGCTGAATTGTGGGCTTCTGCAGCTCCTGAAGAGTTACTCTAGGAAATTTTACAGAGTATGAATCATTTTTCAAGGAACTCTAGACCTGAAAAGTTACTGGTGACAAACGGCTACTAAAATGATTATAGGAACTCATCAGAAGGTGGAGGTTTTGTACAGTGCACCCGTTAGCGTATTTCAGTTAAATACATTTATCTCACAAAGACGCAGCAATGTTGTATAATTTATTTCCACTTAACGATTTGCTCATTTGCGCATTCAAACTACTATCTTCTCTGGCATCGAAACGTCCACAAAAAGGCTTCACTTCACATCACACAAGAATAACTTGAAATACCCGCTTCGTTTAAAGATGCATTATAAGTGAACCTTTTCCAACAGCAACACTTGCTTAAAATAGATGATAAGAGCATAAGTGGCCTTTAAAAAGAGGCAGTGCGTGCCTTTGTTCTGCTCTCTTCTCTTAGCACCTTGTTAAGACCCAAGACCTCACCTCAACCCTTCTGCTCCTCACTCTCAGACTCACAGACCCCAACACACACAGGACTGCCGGTCCCTTTCTCAACCCACTCACATTCTGAGGCCAGACGGGGTCAAGCAAAGGGTGAGACATTTATGAGGTGTAGATATTTGCGCAGCAAAGCATTCCTCCTGTTGACACCGAGGAACACAATCTGGATGCTGACCAAGCTGAACCAGACAGGCAGTGGAACGTGAGGCAGGCAGACATGTCCGTCAAGTGATATGTAAGGTACCCTTCATTCCATATTTCAGAAAAGCTGCTCCAAATGAGTACAGTCTACATGTAATCACTTGGTGACCTTATCCTCCTCACTGTTTGTATTATGGACCAGAATTGCCTGATTAGATCCCTGATGAATATTATGCTTACTGCGTAAAAGGTAATGAACCAGAACTATTTCAAAACACATTAACCTTAACACTCAGACACCTTAACCTTTTCCTCAACTCAAACACTGTGCAGAGTGCCTCTCACCCTCATGCTGCCGATCCAGGAAAGGCCGCAGCTCGGACACGGGGCAGTGGCCACAGTCAACACAAAAGGTTGTGGTGGTAAACACAACTGTTTGTGTTCACTGGGCCACTGCCGGAGATGACTGATGTGCCCATTGGCCCCTACTTGGGCATGTGAGGGGGGGAAGGGGAACAAGGTGGTGGTGGTGCTCTGGATGCATGCAGGACAAAGAAGACCCCTGGGTTTGGAGAAAAAGGTCAGTGACCCTTATTGTCTCCATGCCTCCAGGCATAGCCAGTAGATATTTTACTGATTTAGGTTAGAGACATTGGCTTTGTCAAAGCTGATGAGCATGTATGCAAACGGACAGATGCTGGAGGTTATGGCTTGTGTGGGCGGCTAGAGGAAAATACCTGCAGCTCCAGGCTGCGAAAGGAGAAGGGCACATGTTGCTGAAGGCATCTTGTGCTCTAATAAAAAAAGAGCATAACAGAATACTTTAATTTGAGGAAAAAATGTATTTCGAATAATGCAGTATGACTTACTTTACTACTTTAGCGATTTGAATTGACATAGCAATTCCACACTAAAATTCCATTAAGCATTTGGTTTGAGATATATATATATATATATATATATATATATATATATATATATATATATATATATTACTCTATTATTTATACCTAATCAGAAAAATAAGTTTCTTGCATTTGCTATAAAAATGCTGCACATATTTATAAATGACACACTTGCAAATGAAACAATGTTTCACCTATTAAATAATCTCCTTCATATGTCAAATTAAGACTCTATATTTCTTTAGGCCTATTGTATGATTCATTACTAAATACAGAACTTTTTTTGAGACAATAGTTCTCAAGGCTTAACTGTCTCCGTTTGCAGAGGGCTACAGAACTAACACAGAGTGCATTGCATATTTTTTTATACCTCTCACACTTTCACATTTTGTCAGGTCACAAATACAAACATCGTTGTACCAACGTGTTTGCAGGACTTTCTGGAAAATGACAACAAAAATTATTTAATAAAGTTTATGAAGAAGGGATGTGAGTGTATTAAAATGTTTTGGAAAATATTTGAAAAGTATTATGTGCTTTTGCATGACATTTTCACCATTACTCCTAAATAAAATGAATCGTAGCAGACACCATAGAACTACCACTTGTATTTAATAATAAATGATAATAAAAATTTTAATAATGCCCAAATATATATTACTTTGTGTTGTTCTATCAAAATTAATCCCAATAAAATAAACATTAACGTTTGAGAAAATGTGAAGAAAAAGTTCTAGGGGTGTGAATATTTTTGTAAGACACTAAATTATTTCATTGATTTTAATCCTGGCATCCCAATAATATTTCATTCTGTTTTAATCACAATTTATGACCATTGCTTTTTGCTCAAATACCTTCAATGCACAACAAACAGCAAAATTATTGTTTCATTTTTTTCCCCAAACTCTTTTTGTTACTAAATCACTTAATCAACAAAGTTTTAAAAACAGCAGGGGGAAATTTGACAGAACAAAACTGGTTTTAACCACAATGTGGTGATGGGAAATGACGGCAGTGATAGCAAAAATAGATTTGCTACCAAATAAAGCAAAAATAAAAAGGAAGAGGAAAAAAGGCATGTACAATTAATAGATTGTTTTGTGGATTAGACAAATCCAGTGTTGTTTTATTTGTTTTCACTAGATGGCCTCTATAGGACCAGAATGCAAATGCGACAGCACACAAAAAACAAAGAAAAAACAAAACAAAACAAAAAAACAAAGAAAAACAAATTACATTCTCATAAAGCTCTCTTGGCATGGACAAACAGCAAACTGACAATAAATAAAATGTTGGCAAACAAAATAAAACTTTCAACAACAACAAAAAATACTCAAGCTTGCATATCAGACAAGACAAAAATAGAAAAAAAAATGTACTTGGCACAAATTAAATAAACTTTTCAGATTGAGTGAACCTACTTCGTCCATTGCTTTGTGAATCTGATTGTCGTTCACAGTTAGCACTGAGATTGTGTATGGACTGTACATAATAGACACAGATGGCGATGAGAATAAAATAATTTCAAATTGTCAACATCTATATTTGCCAGTACATTGACCTTCATTGTCACATCCCTAGAGGTGGCATTTTTTTAATGCATATTTTTGCACTGAAAAAATCTGCAGGTACATGTGGAACAAACCATTGTCACAATGCAGAGTTCATATTTATGCACACAGTGGAGGACAAGCATTCTTAGTAATTGCCAGTGATTTCTGATCTGAATTTTTACACAAGTGCTTCAGTAAAAAAATTTCAATAAAGGAAATAAAATTTCTAAAGACACTTTGGTATTTTGTAGGCCATGGTGTGCTAGTCTAAACTCTGATGAGTGCAACACTCAAACACGTTTTCATTGAAAGACCCAGTTTTTTTTTTTTTTCTTCGTTTGTTTGTTTTGTTTATTTATTTGTGTGGACATGATTATAGTGATGCTAGGACACTTATCGCACACAAACATAGTCTCATAATGGTACACTCATTTTTGACCCGTGACAGCAGTCCGATAGGATCTGCCTTGTGATAATGATGCATGATACATAAATAATAAAAAAAAGACATAAAAAAAAAAGATTTTTGTAAAAATGAAGTAACACTTGAAAGAAAACACTTTTTTTTAACAGGGCGATTACTTTCTTTGAGAAAGTGAGTCTTCTCCTGTTACAGATTAAATCCTTCTGCCTCCATCTGTGCTCTCTTTTTTCTCGGGTCTGTCTCAGCAGGGCAAACGCAGTGCAACACTAATCTCTCCAATCTCGACTCCCCAAAGCAAAGGGAAAAAGAAATAACACAATACAATGTAGTCTACACCCATATAAAAATAAATCAATTGCAAACATGGAAAGATACATCTCATATATACAATAAACTCCTATATAAAATAGCTTTTATGTACATATAGACAAGAGACAACAATACATTAACTGATCTGTACAATGTACACCTGAACAGTTAAGACAGGCGAGAGGTACTGAAGTGTATGGCTTGATTGGGGAAGATTTCAAAATATTTACAGACATTTTTTTTTAACTCTACACACTTTTGCCTTTACATGTTTTCAGCTTCTCTGGAATGAAAAGGCATGAAGACGCTCCCCAGGTGCCTTAAGATTTTCTTCCAATGACTCAGACAAGGCCAGCCTTTTGAAACGTAGTCAAACAGTGACGATTTGCACAATCCAGTGCAATCACAGCTCTCTTTCTAAAACAATGGAGAAGAGCCAGAAGTAGAAGTCTTAAAACCAGTATTCAGTCAAGAAAGACCGCTTTTTAAAAAAATAGATTCATTATGGAATTGAAACACCACTTGTTCAAGTTTCTGATCCCCAGGAAGACCCGGACTTTTATAGACGCCAGAATGCTCCAGTGTGTAATCGCAGACAGCCCTGCTTTGGTGACTGATGTACAGTTAGTGGACCTTTCAGACTCACCCATGGCATAGTTTTCTATTCACAAGCCTTACGCCCAAGAAGTCCTTCAGTAGTGTCCCCGTGGCAATTCAGCACATGATAGAAACCCCTTCTACAGTGACCAGCTGACCAGTGGTGGGGTCGTACGTCCCAGCCAGGTAGTACAGGTCTGGATAACTACTGTTTGGCTTCTGATTGCGAGTCAGACACTCGTACTCCTCCCTGCTCACAACCCGGCACTTATGAGAGATTGTCTGGACATCGTTCTCGTCCTCGTGACACGACTGGTAAAGGGCGTACTATGTAGGAAACAGAGACACAGCATGGTGATGTTTATCAAAAATTTGAATTTCATCTTATGTACTAGTATGTATATATATATATATATATTTTTTTTTTTTTTTATGCAAGTTTTATAGAATTGCGACATACCTTGCCATCACGATGTCTCTTGCCTAGTTTGGTCTCCTCAGGGTGGTAAAACCATTTGACTTTGACAACCATTCTTGAGGTCCAGGACTCCCAGAAATTCTCGATTTGACCCACATATGGGAGATTAGGACGTCCAGCCGAGAGGAAAACGGCACAATCACCAACTCTTACAGTATCCCTTCCTCTGACAATAGCCTTGTAGAAAAGCTTTCGGGCCTTGCCCTTCAATCCTCGTCTCTGTGGAAAATAAGGAAATGGATTGATTGTACTGCACGTCTTTCCCTCACGTATTTTCTATAAATCAAGCTTGGTGAATGCAGTAAAAATGTGAATAACTGTTCTCACCTGTGTAGGGTTTCCGGCCCACCTCCACATCTGCCGGCCAGCCAGGAATGCAGATACCTTGGGTCTTGGAATAAATGAAGTGTCATCTGGAAGCATCCGTGGTTTTTTCATGCATTCCTTTGACGGTTTCGACACTGCAGCCATGCAGTCCTTCCTCTTTAAGGGCTTGCTGTTGGACAACTGCTCTGACGGGCCTCCTTTGGCACTGGAAACAGCAACAGCTTTGGCGACAAAGGAATGCTGCCGAGGCCTTGAAGAAGTTGAGGGTTCCGCGGATGGCAGCAGTCCCTGGTGAGAGGACAGGCAACTTTGGAGCATCAGTGCCGAACTATCCTCGTCGTCTGAGCTGTAGGATGAATCGTTGTCTGACGAACACAAGCTGGAACTGGAAAGGGAGCCTGAAGAGGAAGAACTTGAAGAACCAGAAGAGGAAGAAGAGACAGAGAGGCGAGAAAGAAAACGACCAGGCATCCTGAGTCCTCCTGTGGCTGCAGCCAGTGCAGCCCGCCTCCTCTCTTCCTCTTCCTCTTCATCATCCAGGTCAGAATAGGAAGGGTGACACTCTCTGTGAGAGCTGAAGCCCAGATCGCCATATTTCTCCTGCCGCAGAGAAGGAGAGGGCTTTCTGTGAGGAGTGGTTCCTTTTAAGAGGAGTTCCACTCTGGAGGCACCACCTTTCTTGTTGTCTTTGACCAGCAGGACTGGGTGAGAGTATGCCTCAGTTTTAGGCATACTGCTCACACTGGAATATTCGCTTTGCAGCAGCAGTGCCTTGCTGTTCTTGGTCTTGGGAGATGTCACTCCTTCGTGGTCCAATTTGATAAGAAATTCCTGTCCAGACTTTCTGCTCCTTGGTGCAACCATGTCATCTTGCCTACACTTCTCATTGTACATGCCAGTCCTGGGAACCATAGATAAACCAGGTCCTGCCCCTGCAGACTGAGAACAGAAGGAGGAGTAGCCGTTTGCAATGCTTCTAAAAGAATCCACCTCAAAGGAGCTGCTGCTGAAAAGGCCTTTGGTTGGTTGGGAGGTCAGGGACTGCGTTTGAGGAGAAGAAAACAAGGCATCCTCCTTTCCTCTCAAGGCCTTCCTGGGTGCCCCGTTAAACTGAAACAGACTGTCAGCAGGTCTCTTCCGGGTGTTACCCAGTGAACTCAAACCCAGGAAAGCTGGAGGATTTTTGTTGGCATTTTCTGCCTGTTGCTGCTTTTGTTTCTTCCCTGAGCCTTTTGGTCTCCCTAGAATAAACAACAAAATGTTACCTACATTGCATTTAGGAGAATTATTGCAAGCACTTACAACACTGCTGCATTCACTTTTTGTAGTGTTTAGGGATAATACCTTAACTAACTCAGCAGAAACTTTACACAGGTTGGATCGTACGTGGATGACAACATGTAATAGATGACAATTTTAATAGAAATGTTGCAAGCTGTAAATTGTTCCAGAGAACTGAAATAATAAGAAAAATTGCACCCGGGATTGTTTATGATCTACATTTTTCTTTTTTTTACATGTGGTGTTGATTTGGGCAAATAATTCTGCTAAGAAATATGTTCCATGGTTATCCATATTGTTACTCAGCACAATGTTTTATTTCTGTCCAATGAGAGCTAGTAAGACCACACTGCTATCACTGTGTGATGTTCACAAGAAATTTTCTGGTAGTTTTTAATTTCAAGCACAGATGTGGAAAATTTGACAGCAGCTCCACCGTGTTGTCTTTCCACACGGTTGATTACACATGACTTATTTTGCTTACTGCTGCTCAGTTTGTTTTGATTCCGTGTCACCTTTGCTTAATCATCTCAAGTACTTTTAATCCCGCATTTACAGGTGTGTTGCTAAAACCAGTCATTGAATAAAAGATTACAGCAACATGATTTATGAGTCTATGAGCAGTAAGAGGGACTTCGGCTCCACTTCGCAGCAGCTGAATAACATCATTTTCTGTTCAGAATTAAATCTTACCAGGTCTCCTTTTGATAACAGTTAGGTTTTGGGCGTTTGACAGAGAATTGGTGGAGCTCAGTCTGTCAGAAGGCCTGTCGCTGATTGGGGCCTGCTCCAGACTGGAACTTCTCTTGGCTGATGTTCCGCTCGGTGCCAGCAGAGCAGGAGAAGACTCCCCACCTTAATAAGAAATTGTAAAAAGAAAAAAAAAAAAAAAGAAAAAATTAGCATTTCATTAAAAAATACAGAAAATTATATGCATTGCAAGTATAACAATGGTAAAACACATCTCACAACCCTTTTAAATTCTTTGTTTTAAATATTATGTATGTAATTCCAGATTTGGGGTGTGATTAATCTTTCACAAACTTTTCAATTTTGGTATTATTTTTAGTAAACAGTAACGGTGGAATCTGTGATATATGTGATTTTGTTTGAATTCAGTAAAGAGACTCCATACAAAAGGTGCACTGTCACAACGAAACTCAACAAGAAGCATTTTCCATCCAAATCTTCCGATGTATCAATAGTAAAAAGAAACCTTACATTGTTTTTCTATAATAAACAAAAATCAACTGCACACACATTGCTAAAAACACAATCACAGGGTAAATTTGTTAATGCCAACAACAACAACAACAAGATTTGTTATTTAAGTAATTTACAAATTATGTGTGATGGGCAAAAGCCGATAAGCAACCTGTTGAGGTGACCAAGCATGATTATTTATTCTTATGAACAGCGTGGTTGGAATAGAACATATTAACACAGATACATATTAACGTGCCAGGTGCACATCCAGCCTGTGACACATTGTTTTTTGCTGATTAAAATGCAGCTTAGGAGCCTCTGTTTATATTAATAAACAGAGGCATAATGTCTGACATGCCTCAGCCTTGCCTTTTTGTTGGCACGCTTCTACATTGATTTATAATAACAGTGAGTTAGTGACGTAAAGAAGTAACAGATGAAGCACAAATCGTGTATGTAAATATAACTACTCGTGAAGTCTTTCTATGCACTGCATTCTAAGGTCCTCTTCTTTCTGTATGTAACAAGCTTCCATCACATGTACAGGGGATATTTGTGTGTCAAGCCAGATATTTATGTCTGTCCTAGTCTGAATGTTCCATTTCATACATACTGAATTTATTTGTGTGTATGACCTTTTCTGAAGTTAATCCTATGCCATTATTCAGAGGGAAATGCACACAGATTTTTGTGCATGAAGCCCCACATAGTTTATTTATTGAAATATAGTACTAGCAAGGGTGTACTTTATTTTTTTATGATAACTGTAGGAGCGTTAATTACAAAACAAGACTACCCACACTGGATCTGATATCCTGGAGGAAGAAGTCGGATGTTTGGGAGAGAAATCTTCCCGCGATCTCCATCATCAAACTCAACCATCACTCCTGGCTTCCCTTCATCAACTGAACCTCCTGCAAGAGACAAAACTGCTATTTTACTGCTCAGTAAAGACTATGCAAATTCAGTTAAATGTGTATTTATCGTCGCACCTCTGCGAACGTAGCCGGGGTACAGACACCGTGAGCGTTCGCTCCAGTAAGCACACACCCTGGTTCCGTCACTTAGCACAGCCTCAGACTCTGGTCGTATATCCAAGACCTTGAAAGCAGACCAAAAGCATAATTAAGATTCATTACAGATTGCAGACAACGTCCCCTAACAAAGATGTGAATGCATACACACACTCACACATACAAACAGTGTGAAAGCAATGGGGCATTGTGAATGGACAGCCACTGTGCCACGTTTCCAAGCGGTCCTTATCTCATGCCAACGTGCCAGTCAGAGCTGAAAGGAGCGGAAGCCATGATGCAGTAAATCCTGACTTGCTGAGTAATACTAAAGAGGGTCTGAATAGAGGGCTTGTGATTGCAGGTTGCCAGATCCTCCCTCCAACAATGCAGCCAGTCTCAGCATCCGCCGCTCACTGGGGGCCCTTTCAGGTTGCTTTCATTTACTGTTGCCATGGTGAGGGACCTTTTGACTGATGAGGTGTGGATGTTAAGAGTGTGTGTAGGGGGGGAGAAGGTGGCACGGGGATCAGTAAAAATTGCGGTATTGGTGTCAAAGTCAAATAAATGGCTTTTGGACACATTTAAAGTGGAAGTATGCTGTAATTAGAAGCAGCTGCTCTGTGTTGAGTGTTTAGATAAGAGAACGGTTGCCAGAGATGCTAAGTGCTAAAATCGCAGGAGAGTTAAAAGTGAAAGAAAAAAAAAAAACTTTGATCCACTAAGCCAGGGGTGGCCAAGTCCAGTCCTCGAGAGCCACCATCCTGCAAGTTTTAGAAGTATCCTTACTTCAACAGACCGGGATCAGCTCTACAGAGGCCTGATAACGAACCAGTCATTTGATTCAGGTGTGTTGAAGCAGGGATGCATCTGAAACTTGCAGGATGGTGGCTCTCGAGGACTGGACTTGGCCACCCCTGCACTAAGCAAGTTGAGTTTGGTGAGGAAATTAGGGGTTGAATGTTCATTGTCCAGTTGAAGCCTGGAATTGTTTAACTAAAACTGGAAATTCTGATCTTGGACCCATTAGAAACAGTAATAAAAAAAATAAATGTAATGACAAAACAGAATAAAGCTTTAACATGAAAATATATTATAACTCATATGTTATAACTAGAATACTACAGTTTGTACAAATATAATTTTAAATACTATGAAAAATCAGATAGAATGATGTGATGGTAGAAGATGAGTACATGCTGCTGTGGTTACTGCTCTTTATAAGGCTACGAGCAAATAATCCAATAATAATAATAATAAAAAACACATTGTAGAACTGATGAGAATCTGATGAATTATTATCTAAGAGTCTCTGTGGAATCTCTAGCTACAGCAGACAAGAGTAAAATAATGTCTTAATGATGGCTTCAAATAAAATATTTGGAAAACCAGAGAGCACAAGCACACTTCTTATAAAACAATGGAAATAAGATCAAAGGTACATGAACATTTTCAACAAGCTGAAGAGGTAACTTGTTTTCTGGTGTGATTTATCAAAATTCTCTCTTTTTTTTAAATAATGGTAAACAGGTAGATGACACAACAGTCTGTCCAGGTAAAAACCAATAATAATGATGGTACATTAATGTACAACCTTGGACAACCTAAATATACACTGCAACCAAGCTGTTAGTCCTAATAAAGTCTTTAGTTATCTTAGCTCTTCTACACATTATGCTTATAAGAAAATACTTAAAACACAATGATAAAAATACTCTTGATCACTTAAGGCAACTGAAAGCAAGTTTTGTTTCCTAAAAAAAAAAACACTGATTTTTAACTTTTTAAATAAAATATAAATATAATAATTTCAACATTCAGTAACATGAACACAATTGATTAAATAATAAAACAAAGGAAATACTTTTTTTCTTTTCAAAATTTTCTAATTGTGAACTATCTTTGTATCACTGTAATTAGCTTTAAAATAAAACAATCGTGATCACTCCTGCATAGCTAATGTGACCTTTAAGCAGTTTCCTTTATTCTGATTACAAAAAAACATGCACTAAAACAATAACAGGCAGTTTAAACCCTACCCTACATATTGACGTTCCTCCTGTTTGGATATTCTATTGTATACAAATCTAGTACCCCTTTCCCTATTTGGAAATGCTGAAAATATACCACCTGGTATAGAGATATGACCATTGCTTTTATTGACCAAATGCAAGAGGCCGCCATCGTCAGCTCTTGCTATAATAAACACAAATTTGCACTGTAAACTCCATTTGCATTAAAACTGTTCAAAAAGACAAGCTCGTGTATTTAAAGAGATTTAATGTTAACAACGTCTCGCATTTCAGCTTGAAAACAAGGATATACCCAGGTGTTGTGGGGGATTATCCCACCCACGGCTTGGTTTAACGGACATTCACAGTCACTCACACATAAAACTACAAATCCTGGCCATCTGTCCGTGTCCATTTATAAGTTTATACGGCTTCAGTGACTCACAGAGAGAGAAGGGGGAAAGCAAAGAGACGAGTATCGCTACAAAAAGGTTGCCATTGTTAAAGAAAAATTAACACAAAATGACAGGAGATTATTTTTTTATTGTGTTCTCGTGCAGTGAGGTAAACTTACAGCTTCCTTTAGCAGCTGCTCCAGTGAATAGATTCTTGGTCGGTTTCCCCTTTCACCGTCGATAACAATGCTAAAGCTAAATGAAAAAGAGCACGGCAGAGAGAGAAAAATAGACGTGGTTATTTTCAGAGGCTTGTATTATGTTTGCCTGGCTCCTATGTCATATGTTACTCCCACTCTGCTGTTGTTATAGCATCTCTTTGCTGCCTGAACCAAAGGAGTGATATTGATATTTAGAGCTTGGTATGAGATAATGGTTTTTTTTGTTTGTTTTTTTTGTAAGGAGGAAAAAGACACAGATGGGGATGAAAAAAAACAAACAAAAAAACTACTGCTTGTCCTCTCATGCAAAATTACAGTGTTTTGTGCCTGGTCTTAAGAATGTTTGTCTGCATGAATGACATTTGAGAGGATTTCTTTTTTTTTTTTTCTTTACTCAACTAAAACAAAACATTCACAGTTATGAGAAAAGTTGGCATTTTATTAAGTTTCTGAAAGAGCAACCTGGTTTTCTACTTACATATCCGGGATCTCCAGAGTGTGAACCCTGGCGGCGTACAGAAGCTCATCCTCCTTGGAGATCAGCACCTTCAGTCCATCACATAAGTGTTCTTTGGTCAGGATGCAGTTAGGAACTGTACAGGAAAGAGCAAATTGAAAAACTTAATCTTAAATGTCAACAAAATATGCAACTTCTGAAACTTTGATTCAAGATACAACTGAAACCAGATATTCGCCTGCGGTATGTAAAACATGACATTAACT
>NW_015112941.1:239255-246019 GCF_001443285.1 Poecilia latipinna | reverse complement strand
CCCCCCCTCAATAACTGAAACTACGTCAAATGAGCCAAATGTACTTCAATTTGGTAAAATACATCATGGGGAAATCAAAATATCATCGTAAACGACCTAAGACCGGGAACATTTAGCCAGATAACGAGGGAAAGAAGCTATCTGTCTTTTTCTACAACGTATGTAAATGTCTGGTTTCAACTGTATGGTTTTTGTTCATCATTAAATCTTCTAACTTTTCAGGTTTCTCTTGTTTGAAAGACCACGATCCTCCTCCTCTTCTGAGAAGCTGCTGCCATCTATCTGAAAGTCCTCATCAGCCACGAAACTCTCCAGAAGACGACTTACAGCTCGTCCCTTTGACTGAAAAATATAATGAAAAAAATAATCAAAGAAAAAAATAATATTCAATATGATTATTATTATTAATTCATCAAGGATGAATCAATGGAATTTTTAATCTCTTTAAAAATGTATTTTACAAGAGAACAGCAACCAAGATTGGCAGCAGTCCACACAGTTTGCAAAACACTCACAAGAAAAAAAGGAAAAGTTAACACCACCATAAATACAAGACTAAAAGGATTCCTCAATTAAAACATTTACAGACAAATGATTCCTTCTCAAAATCTTTAAGAGCAGTCTTAAAAACCATTAAGTGACAACAGCACTTTTACGTTAATGTCTTTCTGTACCTGGTCCAAGAAGATGGAGCATAAAACTGAAAAGATTTCTTTTCACATTCAGTTTGGATTTTATGCATCAAAATTAAAACCAAGTTCTCTCAACGAAGAGAACATCCTCCGGTGTCTTTATTATTTATGCAGGCCAACAAATAAAATGACAGAAATCCAAATACTCCCTTATAAATAAAGATATGCCAGGGATGAATTTTACGTGTAGCCAAGGCCATCCATCCAACCCGGTCGTATAATGTACATTGATGTCAAAAACCTTTTAAGCCTGTCATAAATCTTTAAGTTTCATGATAAACAGAATCCAGCGAATGAAAACATTTAAGAGAAGCACACATGTATAAAATGCCACCATAGTCCAGTACAGACATGGAAGTAGAATCGACCATTTGTTTTCTAGCTTCAAAAGATAAACCGGGTTTAATCCTGAAATGTTCCCTTTTCAGGGGTAACCACAGCGAGTCATCCTCCTCGATCTATACCCACTGTTCCCCCTCTACGCATGTCCAAACCTCTTTTCTAACTTTATCGACCAGTTGTTCAACCTGTGCTCTACAAAGAATCATCAACAAAAAAAATCATAAGTATTTATGGAGTGAGAATTTTTAAACCTTCAAACTTTCAGCTGTAGTAGTAATGACTGGAAGATGTTTACTTTCTGGAAGGCGCCAAAGATTAATCTGCTGCATTAAAACTAGCTTCAAGAGATAAAAAAATGTTTGCAAAAAACATGAAATCTTGCATATGGTACATTTAAATAAGGACTATTTATGTAACACAAACAAAAGTGGACCCAGAGGAAAAACTGGACCCACTTGTTAAATGGAAACAAGTGGAAGTTGACCCTCTACACTTGACCACACTGGGACCTGTTGGTCAGATAGTTTTCAAACCAACAGTTTTTTCATACAAGCCAATACTGTGTAATCTCGTCAGGATGGAAGAAGTGGTAGAAGAACACGGACTTTTCAAATGCTGAAACAGTTTAGTTTCTTCAGGATAACACTTCTGAAGCTCTCAGTCTTAGAACAAACTATATCAAAACTGTGAAACGGATGCTTCTACTCGGTGGATTAAATATGAATGTTACCTGCTGGTCCATGCTCTTTTGTCCTCGGCTTCCATCATCATTCTGCATAGAAGATGCTCCGACTGACCAGCAGCTTCTCCTCTGATGAAATCAGTATGAGAACAGTCATTAACATTTTGTTCAGTGATTCCTGGCATCTGTTTCCCCAAATGAAGACCATCTTGCTCTTTGTTTTTAAAGGTAGAGGTAGATTTAAGTGCTTACTAAAACTCTTTGGTAGGAGGGTAGCTGCGTCAACGTTGGCTAAATGTTGTGCATGGAAATGACTATTGCTACTGAATCGCCATTTAAAGTCCTTATGACTTGTATTCAGGAAAAAAAAAAAAAAGTTTTAATACCTTACTGATTGCTCCCCTCAACATTGTGCTCTTGCGTGTCGCCCTCTTCAGCCTCTCACTGGTTGTTGGGAAGGTGGCCATCCCAAAGGTCTTCCTGTAGCGGTTGCCTCTCGTCCCGAGGCTCCCCCACCTGGACTCCTTTGACCTGGGTCCACATGTTCTCCTACCTCCCTCGGGTCGCTGGTGTTGGAGGTTTTTCACAGCAGGGCCGATCCCCAACCTATTGTTGGGTTTCTTCTTTACTTTGACTTCACTCTCTGCTGCCGACAGAATCTGGGACCCTGCATTGTTCAATTAGAGAGACATCCAGTCCAAGCTTACCACAAATTGTAAAGAGCGCTGAATCAGTCATTCCAATAAAGATATCGGGCAATTGTGCTGACTAATTGCTTTTTAAAAATACTTGTACCCATTGCACTTTTTATACTTTGTAAAGTTAAAACCACAAGCTTTGTCAATTTTACTGGATTTCATATAATAGACTGGAATATTTAGTGTCATCAGGGTAATCTCTGTCCCAATCTTTTTCCAGGATTGCCCACTTTCAAATGAACAGCTATGCCTGCTAAAGAAAAGGGCCACCACATCACTTGATTAGTAGACGTCTACAGTTCCCACAGAAATGCCACGGGTCTTTTTACTACTTCTCAGATTTAAGCTCCTAATAAATTGAAGTTGTGATTGATAAAATGTAGAAAATATCAAGGCATGTGATGAAGACTCACCATACAGCTCCTGCCTCTGTTTTTTGTTCCTGGCCTTCTGGTTGGCTTCCAGTTTCACGATAGATGAAGGACTGGGGCCCATCATGGATGAGCCTGAAGTGATGTCTCTTGTAGGTTGACTTCTGAAATCTTGACCTTCATCGGTCTCATAACTTCCCTCCTCTTCTTCATCTTCTAATGGTTAAAGCATAGATTGTACCAGTTTCTTTTCAATCTACATCTTAACAAACTCATCAGTTTCATATACGACAACAAATGTTTTTTTTTTCCTTGTGGCAAGTCATTTCCCGGTGCTCTGTTAGTTCTTTAGTACAGAGATGATATATGAAGTGCTTCAGTGGTATTTCCTGGTGTGAACCAATGCACTGTGTGTGTGCATGTGTGTGTGTGTGTGTTTTTGTCCTGACAGCTCTTTGACCCAGTCTGCAAGTCTCCAGGCTGTCAAAGTCTCTCACAGCCAAGTATCCACAGCTGTGGCGGCACATCTAACCCAGAGCAGGCAACAAGGCCAATCACAGAGGTGTTGGATATCCACAAACACTCCAGGCTGTTGCAACATTCATCAGCACTTTTTTTTGCACTCACCATGATTGGTTTTAAAGTCATTTACAAACAGAGAAAATTAGTTCTGGGCTTTGAGATTCATTGTGTGGAGTTTACTAAGTACTCCCACTGGTAGATACATGAGTTGGATTTTTTTTTTGTTTTTGTGCACTTCAAACACTGCAGAGTTTATTTACCCTTTAATGATCTGATTCTGTTGCATCTTATGATAAAACTATCAACAAGAGGTACAACGGATGCAGCGATAGCGCTAGTTCATCTCTTGACTCAAATTTGCAAAACAGTAAATTTAGAGAGCAGAAGTCGATTAAGAAAGTGAAGTTAGCTTGTGTGAGGGTAGGATGCAGAGGACAGGACTAAATAGAGGCAGAAGCTTTGTTGTAATGAACTCCAAAGGAAAAAAGTTGAAAGAGAAGAATATACCAAACACGTTCTCACCTTGGTCAGAGGAGTCACTCTCGGTGGAGGAGCTTTCCTCCTCCTTTGCTGCTTCCTGCCTCTGACCACGTAGAACCTTTGATCTGGCCTGGTGAAAATAGGAGGAACCTTGCTCCTGCGTGGATCCCTTCTTGCTTCCATGCCGCGCCTGTCCCGACCAGCTTTCTTGGGTAGTACTGTCCACACTGGCTCCTGTGTAGTTCGCAAAAAAAAAACAATGTTGACATTGTCGGAAAAACAACAACGTGCCAGCAGGAAAAAAGGCCACAGGTACAATTAACTAAAGTGGGTACCTGTATCACTTTGTCCTCCCGACTCTCGCCTGGATTCACCTTTGATTCCACCCTGACTCCTTTGTGCATGCTTGAGGTTTAAGCTGCAAGGTGAACCTTCCTTGTCCCTGGAGCCTGTTCCTGAGAGATTCCTTTTAACCGCGGACTTCTGTTTGAGCTGAGCCACATCACCAACCAGCTTGGAGCTGAGCACGCTGTGAACACTGCTTTTTCTGCAGCCCTGTGCTTTTATCTGCTACAACAGAGAGACATGAGAGAGACAGAGAAAGCAGGTTACACTCCCGGGTTACAGCAGCCACAAAAATCTTCTGAATGTCAGGGCCCTCATTTGCACATGCACTGAGAGGAAAACAGAACAGCAGAAGCCTCAGTGAAATAGACATTAATATGGAGAGCAGCGGATTTGACTCCTGAGGGTAGTACCTAATTAGAAAAAAGTGTGCAACAAAGGAATATATCAAATGCAAAGTAACAAAGAGAGCGCCCCTTTTTTCATTTCTGGCTGCACACAGGACAAAAGGGAGTAGGACAAGAGGACCCTGACCTGTACAGTGCTGATTCGCTCAAAGCCTTGACTGGACAGCCTCTTCTTCCGTCTCTGGGTCTCCCCGCCCCCTCCCTGGTCCTCAGGCGACGAGCTGAGCCCCACCCCCGCCGACCTGCCAGTCAAAACATGAGAGAGACATTTATCAGAGGAGAATGGAGTTGGTTTGAAAGAAAAATAGGACGCTAGGACATTACAGATAAAAACACAGTTTGAGTCACATCTCTGTGGGATCTAATAACAGTGCTCTCTGTGTCTGGTTCACAGAGTGACAAAAAAGGACAAGGAGGGCTCAGCGTCTGAGACACACTTGAAAAACTGGTTCTAATAAGCAACGCTGGAGAGCAACATGGTATAGGAGGCGTTAAAGCTTTTCGAGGAAAAGCCTTTAGGACTTTTAGAAACACCGTCTCTTTAAAGGCTGATGAAAGATTTTTTTTTTTTTTTTTAAGTAATGTGTATTCAGCAGTACAAGTAGATTTTTCATAGCACTGAGAAACACAGAGAAGCATCACAACCAAGCCTTTAACAATCAATAATGGGCTGGTAACAGCATCAAAGTAAATTAGTGGTTTTTAAAAGCAATCACTTCAAAACCAATAAAATGTTTTCAGAACCACAAACAACTTTGGACACATTTTTTTATTTTTATTTTTTTCCCCCAGAATTGCTTCTAACAAGAATAGTAATAAAGGACCAAAACAACAAGAGTTTTATCTCGAAGCATAAAAGTACAAGCAACACTCCTCCTTCCATCTGCACACCTGTGTCCAGCTGGGTGAAAGAAGGCAACTCATTACTGTTCACTAAAAGGAAAACAATGCCTACTATTGATCTAAAGTGGATGACTTCATGTCAACAGTCCTTTGGTGGAACTTTTTTTACATCACCAACTATCAACAATATTGTGAGCTTATCACAGAGGTGGAAAGCGGTGTCGTAGGCTTTTCACATTGTTCTGTTGATCTAGCAAGTCTGAATATTCCCGATAGTTTTCCACACTGTACAATGATGTTGACTGTAAAGAGGAGACTGTATTGGCTACTGCAGCTCCTAGTTTGTCTGGGTCATGTCACCTACCCTACCCTGTCCTCAGATATTCGTAGACAGCTGTTGCTGTGGGTGAAGGGTGAGCAGAAAGCACTTGCCTGGTTAACCTAGAATTGCAGCAAAGAGATTGTTTGCCAATCACCTTGCCTCTCTCAAGAGAGGCAAGGTGATTGGCCTTGTGAGTAATTCCAGTTGTTAAACACACGGCAGTCATAAGATTTAGACTAAAAGGAGACTTATCAATCCTCAGCTGGAAATCTTCAAGTAGCATATCTGTTAAGCTGCTGACTGCAATATCAGACTGCTCTTTTATTCTAGATTTTTGCTTAACTCTATATATCAGAATCAAATTAACAATAGCTAAAAGTAGTAGTTCCAAATCACATCATCACGCAATATCAGCGCAATATATGATTAGCTGTAACAAAGTTCATTTTATGAAATATACCATATACTGTACAGCATATTTTGTTTAGTCTTCATTTGCATGTTGTTTCACTTAAAACGCGCATTTAAATCTGTGGGTGAGCATATTCTGCTGAAATAACGTAATTAGCAAATGCAGACATGCACCTGTAATCTATTGAAAGAAAAAAAGGAGAGAATTTATGTGTTTTTTTTTTTTTGTTTTTTTGTGGAAGTGGGTAGTTTGGCAGTTGGACTGTCTTCGTTTCCCACTGACAGACTGAGTGACAGAGGTACCAGTGATTTGTGAGCTGTCCCTGTGAGGCAAATCCTGCCGCGCCTTGCTCTCTGCTGCTGACAAACACAACATGACACAGTGACTCCCATCTGTAGGGGGCTTTAGGGGCTGAGCATGCAGTGGCTAATTAAGAGAATTGATTAGTGGGGTTTGCCAGCAAGCAATGCTTATAATAATAATAATAATAATAATAATAATAATAATAATAATAATAATAATAATAATAATAATAATAATAATAATAATAATAATGAGGCCTTCTACCCCTAAATGCACTTAGAAATAAAGCAAAAAAAAAAAAAAAAAAAAAAAAAAAAAAACTTGGCAAAAAAAGATCCCACACTA
>NW_015112941.1:202225-236053 GCF_001443285.1 Poecilia latipinna | reverse complement strand
AAAAAAAAAAAAAAAAAAAAAAAAGGGGCCCTTCCCCCCAAAAAACACATAAAAAAAAAAAAAAAAAAAAAAAAAAAAAAAAAAAAAAAAAACTTTGCAGTAAAGCATCCTACATCTATATAATTGCACAGATTCGCATTCAGCAGAAGGAGAGATGCTTGAATGGAGCAAACAAAAGTGAATTAAGCCTTCAGGGTTGCCTTGAGAAAAAAAAAGTAGAAGAAAAAGAAAGTAAAAGAAAAGTAAAAGAGGGGATATTCTGAGGTTTACTATATTCTGACCTGAACAAACAATATTCCTGTCCTCCCTACCTCCCTGCAGAGACCTGGCCTGTTACCTTTTCATCTTGGTGTCATTGTCACCCGTCATCAGTGTCCCCTATCTGATTACTGTTAGCATGGTGAGGGGGCAAAGGTGCACAGGCGGATGCAAAATGGAAGTGACATTGCAGAGGGTCAGCTGGGAACACTGTGGACTGTTGCCCAGAAAGCACAGAGAGAAAGGGGGGTAGAAGATGGAGACAAGAAAATGCCATGAGGTGGGCTGTTGTGTCTTAATTCCATGTGAACCCTAAAGACAAGCCTCATTAAAGCCTTCATGGTTTATCAGATCCATGGTGACCACTATCAAAAACTTATATTGTGCATAAGAGAATGTATCTCTTTATTTCTCTGATATTCCCAATTTTCTACGTTAAGCCGTTTGAGCGTTCACATTGCGTTGGACCCTTTTGTGCAAAGATACAAATCACATTCCTGCTGCCACCCTCAAGTTCATACAAGTTAAAAAAAAAAAAAAAAAAGATCCCAAAAGTTGGATGGTATTCAAAGACCCACAGTGATGACCCTTTTTCAGTGTTATTACGTTTAGCCTGCCATATCTGACAGTGGCTCTTCTGCATATTCATTATTTGTCACACCTACACCTCCAGAGTTTTTGTTTTCACCATTTGACAAAATCACTCAATTTTAGTAAAATCTCCAAAAGTGTTCCTCGAACTCCACATATATGTTTGTGATTGGACAGAAAAGGCTTATGGCATCACTTCGCATTAGGAACCAGTTAAGAAGTACATAGCGTGTCATGGGTGTGATACATATTTAACTCTTCGCTACTGGTCTCCAAAGATCAACCTTATGTCCAACGGCTGTCATGTCATATTCGTACGCTTAGGAAATAGTAGACAGCAACGGATCTTCAATTAGTAGCTTTTAGAAATTCTTATCAACTTAAAAAATAATATACAAACTGGTAACCAGTAAGTTTGGCACCTGTAGTTTCATTGAAGTGTATCATTTCTTAACATTAGGTAAATATAGTCGACATCAAAGGTTGGATCGTAATTCTGTTTGTGTGTAAGTAAGACAATGTTTCTGCAACTGGAAAACATTTTAAGACACGTCTGAGTCAGGCGTACCGATAAAGATAGCTTATACTCCTGGTGTTTATTAGATCAAGAAGAGTTCAAATAAGAAAGGGGGGATTCCTAAAAGCTCCCATGTCCTGTTTATGCCAGTGAGGGAGATCTCTGGTTGCTGGTGATTTCATTAAAGCTCTGATTACAGTCGGCAAGCGGAGATGGACTGATTTACACTTACTTGACTTTCCTTTGGCCCTCATTTGAGGACACAGGGCCCGTGGTTAGGGTGGGCTTCCTCTTCCTTGGACGTCCAGGCCCTCGCCTTGCAGGACTTCGAGGTGTTTCCTCCTTCCTGCATACACAAGAGGACGTAAACACACAAGAAGGGAGAGGAACTTGCATCCAAACCATGAGGTGCTATTTGTGAAACATTAAATATAATCCTCTCTAAAAACTGGAAGCATACTACTTTAAGTTTTAACTAATTTGACTATGTTTGAGTGAAGCTTTATGGAAAAAACTCACTGATGGTCATGCTTCCTCTGAAGTTTGGCCAGCTCCTTTTGTTTCTCTTTGTAGCGGCGTTGTATATCAGCCAGTTTTACACGCATTTCAAGCTCAGGGCCATCCATTGTTTCCATGCTAACTTTAGCTGGGCATACCTGAAGTACACAGAGTAAAAAAGCAAATATTAGAGATAAAACTTGGTATTTGTTAAAGTAAAAAATAATCTGTGAAAAGAGTGTGACTATGCAATCTGATGAATTTCCTCAGATAGAAAGCCTTTAAACCAATTTGAATAAATAAATTAACTTCAATGCATTGTTTGATATTGAGGATAAATTTGGAATGTATTTAAATCTGTCTATTTGACAGATTTCTTCTGGAAAGTGCTTGAAGACGACAGTTGTAATGAATTGGCTCCATATGAATAATGTGAATTGGTAACTGAAAGAATTTAAATTAATGATCTCCTCGCATCAGTTTCACCCTCACCGGCTCATTACGAGGCGCCCAGCTGAACTTTCTTCGTAAATTGAAGATCCGACGAGCCGAGAAGTTTTGCTGTGGGCCAGTTTTACTGCTCTCCTGTGATCCCGCCTCCAAGGCACGGGCTGTCGCCAAAGTGGCAAGACTTTGGAGATCAAACATGAGCAGGTCCTCCTCTGTATGGAAACAAAGGACGAATGTTTAAGCTTTTTACAATAACAGTCATATTTTTATAGATACCTGTGATCATAGTGTCATTGAGAGAGAGAGGCAGGGTACACACTGGACAAACAGCTGGGCATAATCAAACTCACTGACAAACTAAACTTAGTCATGTTTTTGAACCACAGGAGGAATAGCATAGAGAAAACCAAGGTATGGATGGAGAAAACATGCAAGAACCAACACTGAAACTCAGGACCCTCTAACTGCAACATTACAGTACTAACATCTGTGCCATTTTGAAGCCTGCTACCAAATATAAACAAATAAAAAAAGACACTATTTTTTGCTTTTTTATCTCTTTCTTTGGAAAAGAATGCTTTTGTGCCTCTAAACTGACTTAAACTGTTAATGTTCTGCCATGGGAATGATGCTCCTTATTCTGTAATCATGTGATTTATTTTTTTTTTTTTCAGAGCCTTCATAAGGGAGCAGTTAAACGCATTTATGTTGTGGTAAATACAAAACATTCTTTTGTATTAATTAAAAAACACAGTGCTTTGAACAGTGAGAACGCTTTTAAAGCCACTTTAAACAATAGGCTCTAATTAGCGAGGCAATGCTCAACGACTTGAAAACATGCACTGCTTTTGTGACTGCAAACAAGACTTTTGATAACATGTTGTGTTTGGGAGGAACGGAAAAGAAACTGATGTGCCTCCTTTTTTGATTTGACTGTGTGTGCACACGTGTGGATCAAACAGCTGCCGGATGGCGAGATAGTGAGGTAGCTTCCTCGAATGGACATAAGAGAGAGGCGGCAAGAAAGTGAGGGGGGGTGCACACCCTTTCCTGAGAGTTCAGCACTGCAGTGCTTCTTCTCCTTCCTCTCTTGAGGCTTCTGCATCTTTAAAACCAGGTTTTAGGAAATAAAAAAAGTGCTTTTAACATGCAATAGATGAGCAACACAAGGCAAGCATGAAAGGAGCCTCTCTGGGGACATGTTAAAGTCCATCAAATGCTCCCCAGATCAGCATGAAGAGATGAGCAACTGGGAGGGAGCTCGCAGGATAGTCTCAACGGAAAGAGAAAAAGGAGGAAGGGTAAGAAGTGTGTTGCTCTTTATATCCCGATACCTGTCAATACAACAACTTGAACTTTTTCACATTCTGCCATGTGTCAGCCACAAACTTCCATTTATTCTGCTAGAGTTTTATGTACCAGACCAACAAATGGTAGCATACAATTGTTGACTGAAAGGGAAATGATGCGTGATTTTGAAAGAAGATTTTTAAGGGCATTTATATTCAGTTTGTTTTGCAGCATCTACAGCTGCAAGTATTTTGCAGTGTGTCTCAACCACCATTGCACATTTAAAGAGAAAGTTTTTTTTTTTTTTTTTTTTTTTTTTTTTTCCCCCAAACAGTTCAAGTTCACTCACATTGGATGATTGGATAACTTGGTGTTTAAGTCATGCCACAGATTTACAATTGAATTTAGGTCTGGACTTTGACTGGGCCAATCCAACCCACGAATATTTTGATCTAAACCCTTCCATTGTAGCGACAAAAATGACAAATGTTTAATTTTCTTTTGCTTTAAAGTTATAGGCTATGCCAATAAAAATGTATTAGAGTGTGTGGTTGTAACAAAATCAAAACAGAAGCACTGAGTGAGTGATGCAAGACCCACTGTCACTCACCAGGGGTTTTTCCACAGATGTGCTTCATCTGCTGCAGCTCCAGATCTGCCAGCTCACTTAGAAGCTCCATGCCCTTGTTGGGGGCGCACTGTGACAGCACAGTTGATGGCGTGCTATTGGAGAACAAGGGGAATGGGGGTACATCTGTGCAAAAAGCAGCGGCAATCAGCAGCTCCAGACTCCAGTAGCAGGGCACATAAGGTTTGCAGGGCACAGCAGCAGCTTCTTCGCCATTGCTGCAGGCGGAGGTTGAGGCAGGCGAAGGACACAGAAATTCCACTGTGGCATCTTCTTGGGTCATCTTATTCTCATGCTCACTCTCCTTTGCCGCCTCTGGCTGGGGGCATGGCGACTCATACACAGCAGGGGAAGCGGGGTCAAGCTCTATGATGGCAGGCAGCTCTGGCTCCTGCTCTGCATGTAGGTTGACCTTTTGATCATGTAGCACCTGACTCTCCTCACCCACCGCTTCCTCATCGTCTTCCTCCTCTAAAGTAATGACAGCATGTGGCCCACTGGGCTGCTCTTTCACAAGGGGAACTGGACAGGAAGCCGTCTCACACACTGAGCTCACAACTGGGGGGCAAGAAAGCACATCTGCCTCAGCTGAACCCTGTTCATCGGCCCCCTCCTCGTCAGGCACATAGTTGGCTGCCGTCACCGCGGTGACCTCCACCTCCTCCCTCAGTTGTAGGGCTCTCTCATTCATGCTTTCCTCCTCTCCTGGCTCCACTTCCTTGAGTGGGAGTGGCTCTGTGAGGGGCATCACTGGGACCTGGCAGTCTAACTCCTCCCCTAGACCAGCAAGAGACTGGGGAGCGTGTTCTGGAGGTTCTGCTTGGACCGCTTCCAGGTCGGCCGGTTGAGCCAGGCGAACATCCTGCGGGGATGGTCCATTTCTGTATCCCAGGGCAATGGCTGGGTATGTATATCCCGGAGGCAAATCTAAAAGCAGACAAAATTATGAATAGTAGGTGCTAAGGACAATTATTGCAAGCTTTCCTTTTGTGTGCAGAGTTTTAAGAAGTGAGTAACAGGTTAATGAAGATGTTCTTGGCTCTATCTCCCAGCAGCAGAAAGGGGCTCAAAGAAATCTGTATGTGTTTAATTTAAAGTCTGCCAGGCCTTTGGTTTATCCGCTACACTAAAAATTCCTCTGGCATGCAGTAAACATGAGCCAGACATTATAATGATGAAAAGAGAGTAATGGCTGAGCTAGGTGGGGGACATGGCTGAGGTATTTCTTGGTGATCACCAAGGGAACGACGTCCCAATGCAGCCGTCACAGACGGCAGACATTTTCCTGAGCTCTGAGTTGTTTAGTCAGTTGGGGGCTTTCCAGAAGAGCCACCCACACATTTTAGCACAACACCAGCTGAAATAAGAGATCACTGAATGCCAATTACCATTCAGTGTATTTCCAGCGCTTTGCTTAATCCTTGAGAACTTTTCCTTTGTTAGCAAGACTTAGACTTATTTTACTTTAGATGTATAGGTAAATCCCAATAAATTTGAATATTCTCTAAAAGTTAATGAATTTTGATATTTAAATTTTAAAAAGCAGAACTTGTAATGTCAAGCATTGATTTGTAGTAATTTTGATAATATCACCCGTCACTGGCTTATCAAAGTATTGTGGCATGGAGGCAGACTGTTGAGGGGCTATTATCCTGACTATTATCTCAAAGATTCAGGCCAGGTGACTGGCCAGTCAATCATGATGATACCATTGTCATTAAAGTAGATACTTTTGTTGTGGGTGTGTGTGTGTAAGTGCTAGAACACCAGCAAACAACGTGGCTCTTCAAATCACTAACTTTGGAAACTTCACACTTGGTCATAAGCAACTTGGATTCTGCACCTCTGCTTTTCTACTTTAAGTTCTGAGACACTGATTTCCAGATGAATTATAACATGTACTTCTTTTTTTTTAAAGCAGGACTTTGGACCAATGTGCAACAGTACAGTCCTTTCTCTCCTCAACTCCGGCAAGACTCTTCAGAAATTGTCTCTGGTTCAGTAGTGGCTTAACGTAAGCAAAGTGGCTCTTGAAGCACTGACTCATGCTTACATCTTGCGAAATAAAACTTCCCAATTGGTCTTTTGTAATATTCATCTTTTCAAAGAAACTGGATTTTAGGCTTTCAATAGTCGTTATCATCAGTATTGACAGAAGTGGATGAAATCATCATGTTTAATGACCAGTGTAAGGTTGAAATTATTGTGAAGAAATAAGCTAATGTCCTCTTTTACTGCGATTCACTTGAATACAAAAAGCACTCTGCAGTTGCAGACAATAAAGGCTTTTCTTCCCCTGTTGCTTACCAGGCTCCAGAGATTCTGGGTAATCTTGAGGGGCCTGTCCTTCGCCCCTCTTATCCTGGGATTCAGGACCCTTGAGCATCTGAGGTGGTGCAGGACTGATTGGAGGAGAGTGAGGGGTTGCCGCCATGGGGCTGGGTGCTGGGCAGGGCGT
This sequence comes from Poecilia latipinna, assembly GCF_001443285.1. Taxonomy (NCBI): domain Eukaryota; kingdom Metazoa; phylum Chordata; class Actinopteri; order Cyprinodontiformes; family Poeciliidae; genus Poecilia; species Poecilia latipinna. The sequence goes on along the minus strand of NW_015112941.1, from coordinate 229,363 downwards.
GGAAGGAGTGCTTCTGGGATGTTGGCGCAGTGAGGGGGATTGGTAACAAGGGGACAAGTGAGTGGCACAGGCTCCAGGGGGTGAGTTGCTTCTCTGTGGGGGGTTGTAGGAGTAGTTCTTAGCAGGTTTGGATGGTCTTGGCTCTGTAATCAGTTCTTCTAGTTCATCTGACGGCTCGTCTGGTCTCTTGTGTATCTGCCATGTCAAAAAGTTTTGTTTTATACACATATCGTGTGTGTCTTTTTAAAATACGATAAACACACACACCGAGACTTGATACCAACCTGTTCATTGTGCGTGGACTGATGCTGCATGGTGTGCGCGGCCCTGTGTTGCTGCTGAGGCTGAGGAGGTAGCTGCAGCTGCTGCGACTGGTGATTCTGGTGCTGATGCTGGAGCTGTTGGTGCTGCTGGAAGGCGTACAGCTCCTGTTGCCGTAGAAACTGAGATCGGGAGTACACAGCAGGATGTTGCATGTGGGAGGGTGGGCCCCGCGCGCTATACACAGGGGGCCACAGCCCTTGCTGCTCGATCACGTCTAATGAGAAAAAGGAAGGAGGAATTCAATGAGGGGACTCTTCGCTACAACAAAAGCCCATGCATGCACACCCATGCACACATTCTTTTTTTCATATCAGCATGTATAGCACCCTACGATACATTGCCATGCAGATAACAATTCTTTTCTCTTTTTCTATCATTATGTACCTGTCAGATGACAGTTGTCAAACAGCAAAAACCATTAGGGATCATTTAAAAACCATTGTATTCACATTTTATAGAAACATCGATCCTTTCAAAAACGATTTTTTTTTTTGTCTTCACTGCACAACATCTCCCCAGGCAGCAAAAATCCCACACTCTCCCTCCTCTGTTTAAAACAAAAAGCGCTTTCTTACAATCTGCTCTGAGAATTTTGGAATGTAGGAGGAAAGTTTTAACAATGGTGCAATGACACCAGATGATTATTGTTTTTAGGTTGATTAGAGGTCAAGCTCCAGGCTGAAAATAGAACTACGCCCCTTCGGAGAACTCAGAAATGTCCCACCTGCTCAGTCAAACCTCAATAAAAAGGGGGATTTCAGAAATCCTAATTCCCATGTCTCAAAGTGTACTTCCTCTCTTATAGCAGATGTTACACTCAAGGAGCCACACAACAACCTTATTTTCCCTTTCCCTCTCTGTGTGACTTTATTATGCATTTCCTATTAACAGGTTCATCTACTTTTTTTTCTTAATTCCTTCTTTTGTCATAGCCCAACAATTAGAGTCAGACTTGAATATGCAAATGTTTCCCTGTAGGGTAGTTTGTGCTGATCCATTTCCTTCTCAGTTGTTAGTCCCGCTGAGCGACAACTGAACTGCCGGTTCTAAGACTGTGAGCAGGCAGATTAAAGTCGTCTGTCTATTGACTAAATATGTGTATATGGTGGCTTATAAAAAGCAATCATTCTGTCACACTTGTTATTTTTCCTCTCCTGAGCATTCAAAGTTTATTGTAGTGCACATGAAGTGCAAAAGTATTTATGCTACTTGAATTTTTTGTCATATTACAGACAAAAACTTTGACATATCAATATAGGATTTTATGCTATAGACCAACATTTAGTAGTGTTGTGAAGTGAAAAAATGCGACAATGTTATATTTAACAAATTGAAATCTAAAATGGGGGCAAGCATTTGTATATAGCTCCTATGAGTGTGTTTATTAAATGTTTTTTGGGGTATATTTACCAGTTCACACATTAAGATATTGAATTGCTTTACCATTCCTCTTTAGCTCTTGGAGCCTTGATGAGGGCATTCTGACACATAAATATAACTTGATCCCAACCATTCAGTTGCAGCTCTGTATGTTAAATGTTTTTGTCCAGAAGGATGTTGAGTTTCCTTTTAATCTAAAGTCTTTTGTTGCTTCTATTATGTTTTCTTGCAAGATCACCACTAATTATTTAAAAAAAAACACTGGAGTTTATTTAAAAAGACGTTTGAATGTCTACTTCAAACATTCAAACATGTAAACATTATTTATTAAAGTAAATTTTTAATTGAATTACTATTATTCCCTTTTTTTTTTTTTCTTTACAATCGATAGTGTAAAATTATGGCATACCCAAGTGATGTGGCGCTGGATGGGGTGCAGGCTCAGAGGGAAGGACCACTAACTGGGCTGAGGGGTCCTGTGGTAGAGGAAGGACTGGCTGCAGGGGGCCTGGCATGGCTGAAGAAAAACCTGGAGGCAGGTTCTGATGCAAGGGTGTATGACCTATACCTGCTGTACAAAAATGATTACAACAGAGATTACAAAACTAATATATGCATGTGATTACTAGTTTCAAATCCCAGAAGAATGAAAAGGCAATTTGAAATAGTTTGATTTAAAAACAAAATGGTAACAAAAAGCAGGGAGAGAATTTGTTCTTTGCATTTTCAAAACTTGTATTTGAAATTGAAACTGCTGCAAACAAGACATGTGTAACAGAAGGTTGTTTATTTTATTTTATTTATTTTTTTTACCATAAGAATGTCCTGTCATCCAAAGGGATGGACTTCCAGTTCTTGGCATCCAATGATGGTGAGCAGAATGTGCAGCAGGGTCTCCTAACTGACCAGACTGGAGGGATGTCCCACCAGGGACCATCAGATGGGAGGTGAGGTCTCCATGGCAGCTGGTGGAAGGGTGGATCCTTGCAAACTCCACACGTTCCTTATTATCCCTGTCATTATAAAATAGAGGAGCAGAGAAATACAGTACATGTGTTTTTTTTGTTTCTTTTTTTACAAAGCAAATTTGTGTAGCCTTGGGAACTACATTTACATACCTGATGTATGCGTCTCTATCTCTATCCAGACAATTGAGACCCATTTGTTCTTCATTTATCCTTTTCCTTTCCTCCTCATTGGGATCCACAGGATACATGGAGCGGGGCAATCCTGTGAGACGAACATTACACATAAGGCAGATACTCCTAATTGTCTTCTATTAGCTATACATTAAAAATATGAAATCATGCTGATTGATACAAGTTACAAGTTTTTCAAAGTTCTAAAATATGGACAAGTGGAATTCATTTCTGTTACTGATGCAAATTTAAAAAGGACTTTCCGTTTGTTTGCAAAACCCAATATTTGAGACTGGATATAGTATGAAAAAATATTATTTGAATGAATATTTACAATGAAATTCAACAGTAATCAGCAACATTCACCAAAATTTGAGTTCAATTTGCGTTTAAAAAGAATCCTGAAAGAGGCGACCAAACGTTGCTAAATAACAAAAACTAAATAAAAAATTATTTTGACTTGTATTGACCACAACAAATTTTTTAAATTTTGGCCTTCTGAATATTTTATCTTTGTTTCAACAATTTGTTACACTGTCATTTGTTGTGCATTGCTCTACCCTACCTTTCACAGAGTTATGAACTCGTCCCTGCCGGCTGTTGGGGTGACCGTCTCCTGAACGGCATGGCGGCTCCCTTTGTCTGGCGACTGCTACTGCAATTCCCACTGGGGGCTGCCGCACCTCGTTTTCCACATGACCCGCCTCCCCCGTTTCTCTGCTCCTCACACTGTAATCAGGGCGCTCACCATCAGCAGGGCCCTTCCTGGAAGGGAGAGTCTGCTTGTTGCCCTGGAGAGCACAGCTACCACCTGATGGACCCGATTTGAGACTTCCCAGCCCCCCAAATGGGCTCTTCTGAGAAAGAAGCAATGGTTGCTGCTGGTTGCTGTACTTCAGCAGGCTCTTCATGGCACTGCTCTCGCCCTGAGTTGGACCTTGGGCGTCCGGTTGCTGCTGTGGCTGTTGCTGACTGAGAGTGGGTGCGGGTGGGGGCTGTTGAGGAGGGAGCCCTAATCCTTGCTGTTGTTGCTGCTGTTGCCGTTGTGAGTGTTGTCCACCAGAGCCTCCTAACTCCATGTATGACCTCCTCTGCTCCTCTTCTGGTTGTGACATGTGATGTGGAGGCCTCATTCCCCACGGAGGTACAGGTGGTTGCTGGTGGTGATGTTGCCCACTGTTGTTGTTATACCCATAAGGAGACATGTCCATCTTTCTCTTAAGCTCCTGATTGTTACTCTGGTTCAGCTCAGCTGGAGAAGGAGCATCTGGGCCAGGTCTGCCATGCTGCTGGTGACGAATCCTAGCTACCTTTTGGCCTTCTCTCTGTAATGAGCAGCTGCCTCCGGAAGTATGGGCTGCTCCAGCCCCTGCATGTTGTCCCATGTTTTTGTTTCCAAGTGGGGAAGAATTAGGTGGAGGTCCCTGATGGGAACAGTCTCTGTAAGGAGAAGAGTTGACAGAATGAGGGACAGAATGGCCCGCCTTTGGTCCCTGGGAAAGCGAAGGCCTGAACACATCCATGTCCACCGAACTATTAATACACTCTGCGCTGCGTGATCGTACAACTTGGTGCTGTTGTTGAGAATGGGGCGTTTTTTGTTGTTGCTGTTGGGGTTGCGGAGGAAGCTGTGAGGGCTGAACGTGTTGATGGTGAGACTGCATCCAGTCTAGAGACTTCTCTGTCTTTCTGTATGGATGCTGCTGTTGCTGTTTTCTCTGCCAGTTACTATGGTGCCCACTGCCACCTTTTTCAATTGCTTTGTCCTTGGAGGTGCTGCCTCCTCCGTTTCCCACACCCTGGCAATCAGGGTTACCAAGCTGGAATGGTCCATTTGATTTGTCCCCTAGGTCTGCCACAGATGGTACAAATGTTGGCCCTGTGACTTTAGGCTCCCGTCCTACACTGATTGTCCCTCTGTCTTGTGAGGCAGGGTTGGCCAAAGGAGCAGGTGGGGGTGGGCAGAAAAAATCTGGATGGTGGTGGGTATGGTGTGAATGATGTGGGTGGTGTGGATGGCTGGGGTGGAGCTGAAGGCAATGGAATCCCCCTGGATGAGGATGTGAATGGGGGTGAGCATGAGGATGGGGATGACTATGTGCCCCTCCGGCAGCAGAGCCCATGTGTAAGGGTGGAGGTACTGAGTAGGGCAGAGAGTGATGAAGTGGTGCCTGACCCCTTTCCAGACAATCAGAAGGCTGTTCACTAATCCTCATCTCACCACTTACCCCTTCTTTGGTGCAGCGACCATTGACATTGGACCCTATATGCCTGCCCTGGCTGCTCCCCCCATCTACCATAGATCGAAGGCCTGTGCCCTCTCCACCACAGCTTGGCAAGGAGACTTTCGACCCTGCTGTCGTTCCTGGATCTCCATTTGGCATCTTGCCATTATGCAAACAAGCACTAAGGGGCTTGCTCATATTCTGATGGTGATCTTTAGTGTACTCCATGGCGAGCGATGCTTTATGTCTCTCCAGCGCTCGACTATTGACCTCCTCTAATGGCAGTGGATGCTGTGGATAGTGAGACTGCTGCTGATGGGTGTGGGAATGGTGGTGGTGCGTGGTCTGAGGTGTCTGGTGATTCTGGTGTTGCTGTTGCTGCTGCTGTCGCTCTTTAGCATCTTGTTTTCCACTGGATCTTTCCTTGTCCTTGACAGGTACCACTCCTCTCTCCACTGATCCCTCTTTAAGACCCTTATGTATACCTGCCCCCAAGCCTGGGTCTCTGTCCCTGCTGCAGGACCCCTGAGAGTGTCCTGAACCTGTCCTAGACATCGATGGCAGGCTGTGATTGGCTGAAATGAGCGATGGCTGGGATGGAAGACCCCGCAGGTAAAAGTTTTCTAGAACAGAAAAGAAGACATGCAAGCAAATAAGGTTACATTTGGTGAATAAATGTGTTCTCAACTGTCTTCTTATTAGCATGTCTTACCTTTTTGTGTGTCATAGAAACGGTGCTGCCCATACAAAACACCACTGTTGGCATGGTGATCTAAGTGGCTCATTGGAAGGAAAGTGTGGGCCAGACTCCCTGAAAACCGAGGGTATCCTGGACCTAAGAGAGAGGGAGAGAGACGGTTGATAAAGTGACACCCGCTACTGTGATGGAGTTATATGTGGTAATCCTTCAGGCCCAGTGCAGCTGCTGGTGTTCATACGCAAATAAGTACTGGCTGTGATTCTAATGTTTGCTTTTCCTGCCTGAGTTTAGCATTTAGATAATGAAAGAAAAGCTCAGGGATTGGTGTAATATGACATTTTTCTTTGAGACATACGGCTTATTCTTCATCACACCGTGAGAACCAACAGCAGCACCTATACTCATCTGAGTGTAGCGATGAGGGTGGATTTTAGGCTTGTGTGAACAGAGAGCTCGTTCTCTATAACTCTTAGTAACCTAGTTTAGAGGTAAAAGGATGCTTGGATTTTGGGCCTATAAGCCAGTACACCTGCGCTCTTTAAATCAAGGCCATCTGTGGCACATTTATACCAATACCACAGAAAAACATAATCATTATGAAATAGGACACTGGAGAGCACAAAGGACTTTGAGGGTGGAGAAGAGAGAGAATGTGGACTGAGATGAAAGCCCAGACAGGCATCACTATGACAACACCACTGCAACTGGGTAACTATGGTCTCTAAACACGTGAATGCAAATTAAACTACCCTATTTATACAAATGTATAAATAATTTTTAAAGAAGCTTAAAAAATAAGGTCGAAGGAGTGCTAGATAAATAATGTGGCATGCCTGGCCATCTTTATTTATATTTAAGTTTGCATACATGTAAGCAAATAATATTTAAAAACCCTAACATGACAGAGTGTACCTGCTTTTTTCTGGGATTCATATGCAATGCCAGTCACTGAAACATGCACTCATCAATGACATGAATGTCATAATTTGGGCGTTTTCAATGATACATATAAACCATTCTTCTTTGTGTAGCAAGCAGCCAGCAACCTCAATACATTTATGAAATAAGAACAGATTGCACAAGTTTGGAATTATTATTATGGATTTAAGATCAAATATATAGACATAGATTGAATTGCATACATACAACCCCAATCCATTTGAGTAAATTAAAGATAGGAAGTTGCAGTCCAACCAGACACTGACTGTATCTCTAAACAACCTCCTGGCATCACAACAAGGTATGAGGGAGTGCCAACCAAAAAAGGAGCCCAAGTGACAAAACCAACATCTTCAAGCAAAACCAACATCTTCAAACAAAGTCAACATCTTCAATGCCCATATGAACAAGTCAGATTCCTTCTTTAGAAAGGATTTACGGTCAAGCAGGAGAAGAATGTTCTGATGTTTAGATGAGTCAAGGCGGTTTATTGCACTAGGGCAATAGATTAATCAGGGGGTACCTCCAAATTCTTCAACTCCCCCCTCGATTTAAGTGGCAGATGGTTGAAACTTGGATACCGTTTTGGGTGTCCCAAAAGGATCCTAAAGCCAAATTAGTATCAGAACTGGGTTTGGCATGGTATGGATAAAACAGCATTAAGCTTCTGGAATGGCCCCAACTTCCACTCTATGAAGAATCTACATTAAAGTCTAACCTATCATCCATAGTTGGAAACTAACTAATTTCAACCAAGTTTATGAATTGATTTATTCGTTCATCAGTTTACCAATCAGTTTACCACTGATAAAAAGAGCGGTAAAATATCTAATCATAAATATACCAGAAGATTAATGCCCACAAAAAGGCCCATCAATTCTTCCAACCTAACTTTCCAACATATAGAGAATACGGACAATGAGAAAAAGGAACAGGATACAATCTCTGTAAATTAAATCAAAGACAAACATGCAACTTCATTCAGCAATGCACTTTATATGGCCTTGTCCCTATATGACGGTATCTTTTTTTTTCCTTTTAAATTTATCCCTGGGTGTTGAGTCTCTTCTTTCTTGACATAGGAACAATGCAGCTGGAGCTGAGAGCTGGCTCAGGAGAGGGAGGAGTGTTGTGGTGGGCTTAATGACCTTGCCTCATTGCAGCCCCTGCTTCCTCCAATCTTAATTAATGAAATGCACAGAGAGGGCAAACAGCATGGCAATAACACGGGAGGTGTGGCTTTCTGTGCAGGGTAACAGGGCGATAATTGCATACTCTTGTTTTTTTTCTTTAATTTTTCCTCTGTTTCACAGCTTTTTCTACCTCAAAACACTCTTTTCCCATCCCCACTTTGTCTTTCTTTTCATTGTGATGATTAATAAGCATCCAGATTTATGCCAATTCACCAACTGAGGTGGGGGCACAGGGATCCTTTGTTTAAGCAAGACATTTTTCTCTGATTTTCAAGGGGGAGAAAAGCAGAGCGCAGTTCGTCGGTCTTTATCCAAGCTGGGAGAGCGCCTTCTTTTCTCCAGCAGCATGTTGTTTGTGAGCGTGACGATTGACAGCGTAATCCCTTTTCACAGTGTGGTCTGGCTGTGCCCGATAATGCCAGCCTGCTCAGTTTCAACGTACCCTCCAATGGGACAACACGGGGGAGACTGCTGGGCATGGCGGAGCCCATTCAGCCATTAATCTCTGCTGCTGCTCCAGCAGGTGACTTGAGAAAGGTCTTAGTGCAGTCTGCTGACTGCACAGCAGCCCGGCGCTCTGCACATACATGGGGACGCACAGAGACATGTCAGCATCAGCAAGTAAATGACAGAGGGGCGTTAACACAGTGCATGCCTTTGATTCTAAGGGAGGAGCAAAGGCAAGAGACAGAGCACACAGAGTTGAATTCCTTTTCTGAATATCCAAAAGGTAATTTCTTAAACAACCGAAAACGAAAAGAGAGGAAGAGTCTAGATGGAAAACAAAGGAAAGAGTTAGTTCTCCTCAGACCAATCAATTACTTATGAAGTTTATCCAAAATAAATAACAAACAAATTAATTAATATAAAATTTCTACAGCTTGTATAAGGGTGTCAGTATGTTAAGTTCTATTCACAATTTTATATTCCTCACCCAAACGCACATGGCTACAAAAATTCATGGCTAGGTAAATTGATGGACAGCGCAGGGCAAATGGAGACCAAGAGAAGAGGAGGAGCAGCCCAAGTTGCCTGTCAGGGCCGCTAATTGAGAAAAAAATGACAGAACCATCAAGACACAGAAGGGGTGGAGAAGAGCAGAGGAGGCGAGAGATACTTGGCGGAGGAGGGGCAGCACTGTGATGCATCTCCTCAGGTTTGACTAATTGAAAGGACGGGATGCAGGCTGACAAGAGAGAGAGAGAGAGAGAGAGAGAGAGAGAGAGAGAGAGAGAGAGAGAGAGAGAGAGAGAGAGAAAGAGCATGAAAGAAGCAGACGTGTACTCGGGAGAGTTGGGTGGCTGAAGGGTGCATGTTGGGGTGGGAGGAGGGTGGGTAGTGCTGCTTAAAATCCTTCTACAGGAAAACCAACAGGAAGGACCCACAGAAAGAAAAGAAGGACATCTGAAGATGGGCTTGGAAAGGCGCATCAAACAGGAGTGGATTAGACAAGCAGTGTGCAGGCAATCGATGTATTCATGTATGTCTATAAGTGTAGACTGAGTTATGAGAGAGATTCTTTTTGGCACAAGGTGAATCATTTGAACCACATCCAGCTGGCCACAGGTTTGATTCAAACATGTTTTCTATTTTTTTTTTTTTTTTTCACTCAGCTACCAAGCTGACTGAAAAAAGTTATGCGAATTAACATGACTTTTCATACAAAGGCCTGATACTTAAAAACAAATAAAGTACCCATTATAATAGTCTCTAGGTCTATACAAGGTAGTGCCTCCCCACCAGTTTTCACAAACATCTGAACACAGACACAAGTTAAGTCAATAAAGGAATAACAGAAAGCTTAATTTTGTATTTTGTCCAATATTCTTTAGAAACATGTCTTGCAAAGTTTAACGAAAAACTTAAAGCTGGGTTTCTCAAAATAGTTATTGCAAAAAAACATCTAATTGCAACGCTAAGTATATTAAAACATTTTTTAAAACATTTTGTGAAATGCAAGAAAAATAAAAACTGCTTCTAATAAGGAGTGGAATTGGATATTTATAGCAAAATCTAAAATAGATAAAATCCCACAAAGGCATATCACTAGTGCATGTAATAATAAAATATTTCGCATTTTTAAAAGAAAATTGCTCTGTTTTTAAACCGCAAACATTTTTGTTTTGCTTCCGAATGTTAAAATGAGAATTCACACTATGATAAAATCCTTATGAGACTGGTAAGGGTATTGAAGAGGTATAAAGAGAACTTTAAATCAGCCATTCTTCTGTCTTGAAAACAGCTGACATTTAAAGTAACACACAAACATGCCTCGCTCTGGTCATCTATACAAGTTCACCCTGAAAGAAAGTAGACAACAAGACCGTAACTAAAGTCTCAGAATCCTAAACTGTCATCACAAAATCTACAGCAGGCCCTACTCTTAATGTGAAAGTGTATGCCTATACAATCAGAAAGAATCAAAGAATACTTATTGATCTGTGGAATGATTTGTATGAGAAAGAAGCATCTTAAAGTCGCATATCTGAAAGGGAAGAATGAGGAATGTTGATTGAAGGATCAGCATAAAATCTTGATTTTACAAAATGTTGATGTTTGTTTGGACAGGGCATTATGTTTTTCGCTGCTATAGTCTTCACTGGACATGCGGTTCCGGACCAAGCAGAGTGAGGATGTTCCAACTAATCTGAGACAAAATATAGACTTAGCAAGAAACGGCAGTTTTCTCAGACTCAAATCAGAAATAAATGGTGTGAAATATTGTTACATCACCGAATTAACGGTAAAGGACACCATGTGCATATTGAAGAGATGCCAACAGCTTTGACAAAACAGCAACATCTGACGGCTTGAAAGTGAGAACACGTTTATCTGACGGAGTGTGTTTTGATTACTGTGGGCTTGGCATGTCTAGTGAGATTTGACATTTCCATTCTTTTTCTTTTACCAAAACAAAACTTGGAGAAGTATTTCTGTAGACGCTGCATTGATAGATGCCAGATTGCTTAAGCTTCTTGTTTTATTTCACTTTCAAATACATCATATGCCAATTAGAACATAAGAATTCACTTCAAAGCAAGGAAGACTGGAGAAGCATTACGCGCAATGAGATTTCCGGTTAAAAAAAACAAGATGTTTACATCCAGTATACAAGACACCCCCCCCCCCCCCCCCCCCCACACACACACACATAACTGTTTCCCCCAACTGTCTGACCTTAAATCAGACTAATAATTTCTCAAATTAACTCAGGATTACCAAGATGATTTGGACTAGCTAAAATATACCATCATTATATCATTTTTTTATGGATGTTTTGTTGATTGCTTGCTTCAAATTCAGGAGTTTATATACACTGAGTTTATCTCTTTAAACTATTTGGGAAAGCCCAGGTGTTGATGTCTTGGCTAAACACCCGGAAATCAAACAAGCAGCTTCTTGATGTGAGTTCATGGGAAAATAGAACAGCAGCTCTCCAAAAGCCTTCTTCAATCTTAGATATAACTTCAACAAGATGCCATATTCACCTCTTCTACACTCACACCTATGTAACACCGGAATGTCCTTCCTCAGACTGTTTGTCAACGAGACAGTTTCTGTTTTCCAAAAATGAGCACATCTTTGGAGATAAATATGCATTTCAACCCAAGAACAAAAGCAAAAGACCTAGTGTTGGCTGAAGTTTGTAAGAGAGAGAAACAGTGCCAGTGTCCACAAAAGAGTCATGTTCAGACATGAAAGGTCAATCAGGAAGGAAGAATAAGAAGAAGCCATTACTACAAAAGCAACATAAAACCTAGATCACAGTTTGCAAATACACTCAAATAAGACAGGTGCATTAGGAGAAAAACTTGGTAACTTTGTAAACCTTAGATCACAATCTCAAATCTAAAGCACGGTGGCGGCAGCATCTTGTTATGGGGGAGTTTTGCTGCAGGGGGTACTGGTGAACTTCACAGAATACATGACATCACAAGAAGACAACATCATGTGGAAAATTATAAAGCCCAACTTACACTAAGTGTGTAATAAGTTGAAGGTGAAAAGGAAGATGGGAGAAGATGAAAAATAAATTAAATATTCTTCTTTTACCAGTATTTAGCAAAAAAAGAAAAGATAAAAGAGATCACAATTTACCTTAATCAGAAAAAATAAAATCACAGTTTAATGTCAGAGAGTGAAGGGGGGAGGGATACTAAGCTGTCTATACCTTAAACATGTGAATCATAAACAAGTAGCTGACTTTAAATTTCAACTGCTACATTTGAATTTGCATGTAAGTAATCTGTTTAAAAAGACACTTGGAGACAAGGAAAAAAAAATATCCGCAGAGTATCTCAGAGCATACAAGTGAGACACTAATGCGGCGACACATGCAAGAAGTCAGAGCTTGCTCTGCTGCCGGCGGGGGGCTGCTTGACACCCAGAGAGAAGAGGCGAGAGTCTGGGTAATTGTGCCGCTCATTTTGATGACTTGCTTTTTATGCAAAACAGGAAAAAGACAATGTGCAATTATGTCGAGGAGGGAACAGCTGAATGTGGTTGATGAACAGTCTGGATTCAATCATGCTCTTAGTGCGTTATATGCAATTAAACTGCAATAGAGATAATGGCCTCCATTGCCAACTGAGTAATAATCCCAGTCATAATCACCTCCATTACTTTTATTAGGGTTGGCATTGCCATCATCGCTCCTAATATTATTTTTCTTTTCCACAAAAGAAAGTGCTTGACAATGAAACCTGAAGAGCGCAAGGTAAGACAAACAGAGGGGCTTCAGAAAATGAGCCTGGAGGGAGAATGTATCGGAGGGAGCCGATGTTGAAGTTTATTTTTCAGCTGAGACTTTCTCCATGAATTAGAGCAACTGTTAACTGACTGAATCAATGACGTCTTGGTTGGAAGAGGCATTCGGTGGTCCAACAAACTCACACGTCGTCTGTGGGCTCGAGGAAGTAAAGTCTGAAGTTCAGAAGACACCATAGTCTTTTGTAGTTGCACCTTAAGCATTTTATTGATGGTGGTACACTAGTTTAAAGAGTTCTTGTAGTTGTTTCTGTTGTTGATCTACTTCTAAAACACTTTTATGTCTTTGAAGAGTTGTTGTGTTGATGCGTGAAACATCTGCTCATACAGAGATTATTTGTCAGCAGGATTACTCAGAATGTTTTTTTATGACGGAAACTGTGTTAATGTAGAAAGTCCATCTCCTCGCCAGATGTACAAAGCCAGGCAAAAAAAGAGTTTCTCTAAAATTCACTCTCTCACTCACACACCACGAACTGCCACATTACAACCCCAAACATCAATGTGTTTTACTTGGATTTTATGTGACAGACCAACAAAAAGAGGTACATGCAGTTTTCAAGCATTTGTTTTACAAATGAAGGTATCTGAAAGGTTTGCTCGCCATTTCTTTTTGTCACCTTTTTTTCTTTTTTGCTCTTACATAAAACCAGCTGGTGCCAAAGTACATATAATCAGCAATAAATAAGGTAAATGAGATGAGGTAAAAAAATAAAAATAAAAAAATTAACTGCTTGGTCCAAATGCAAAACACAATATGTGGCGGAAAACTAACACCACACATCACATTAAGCATACCATTGCCACACGGTGGTGACTGATTTATGTTGTGGGGATGGTTTTGTTAAGCAGAGACAGGGAAGCTGCTCAAGAAGGCTACACTTTTCAGATCTTTATTTGAAAATGCCTTTGTTTATATTTTCTCTCTTAGTCTATTCAAAAACAAAATAAATTCTCAATGTCATCCTTCTCTGACTCCCTGATGAAACTAACATTGGGGGCGTTGAACCTAAAGAGTGTACTTATTTTTGGGTGTCTGAGCCCATGTTTGTGCAGTTAGGATGTTGTAATGCTGAGTGTTGGGTGGGAACGCCCCTTTGTTAAGCTGCAATTGAGGCACTGGCAGAAAGCTTTGCAATCACTGCAACTTTTTATTGGCCCACGTTTCCATGTGCTGCTTCGCACAGCCTGGGGCGACATTCTTGCTGACATGAATTGAATACCGCAAGATTCTTTGGCTGAACTATTGACCCTGCATCCTTATCCAGACAACTGAACCACAGCGCTCTGTTCTAAAATTTGTTTTCTATTTTTGGTACAAAACTGTCGTTAGACCACTGCAAATTTTAGCAGAAGCCTTATGCAAATCCCCAGAATAGGAAATGTCAGGACAACAATACACCAGCCAAACCCGTGTCTCCAGAACAGCCAAGATACAAGTATCACCTTTTGCTGACGATGTGATGAAGTGATGGAATAACTACATGAGTGTGTATATGCTGGTGTTATGTGAGGTACCTTCATGGGAATGGGGAAACCAGATCTGTGAGGCGCTGGAGTGGGGTCCGCCTCGGAAGGATGGCGAAGAGGGGGAGGAGGGCGGCCTGGAGGGGTGAGGCGGGTGAGAAGGCGGGGAACCCAAACTACTGGCAAGGAAGGTCCCCATGAAAGAGGCTGACGAGTTGCCCATCAATCCACTGCCTGCATCGTTGACGGGACAAAGGGGGAAGAAAGAAAGTGAAGATTAGATTTAGAGGAGTGGACTGTTGCCATGATTGTGACCAAACTTTCTAGGAAGAGGCATCCTATCTCGTTGTAAACTCACTGTTTAGCTTGAATCATTAAGCCTTGGAGAGGATGAGAGATTGTGTGTTCATGTATTTGCGTGTGTGTGTGTGAGAGAGAGAGAGATAGAGAAAGAGTGTGAGACTCTCCTCCCCTTCGCTGTCAGCGGAGTCCTCTCCCCTCACAGCACCTCTCCCCATGGGCAGACAGAGGTCTCATCTCACAGCTGAGTACACACTTTCTCAGGCTCTCTCCCTCTCGCTCTCACACACTTTTGCTCCTGCTCCCCAGCGTCCCTTTCTCAATTTCTCTCCCTCTCTCCATTATCTTGCTCTCTCCATCTCTCACTTTCATGCCCTCAATCTCTTTTATTGCTTTGCTCCATTTCACCTCCGCTCTCTCTTTTCTGTCTTTCACTCTTGCATTTCTCAGCGTGACTATAACAGTTCTATTTTTCACTCTTTTTCAGTTCCATTTTTGGTTTTCCCTTTTCCTTCCTCTCTTTTTTTTTTTTTTGTCACAACAGCCATTTCCGCTATTCTCTTTCCTATTCCGATGAGCAGAAATACACTATGTCCGTGCCTTTTCAAATTCCTATTGTCTCTTCTTTCCCTTCCTCTGTCACGATTTCTTTCTGACTCATAACGTTGCTTTGCTTTGTTCTTCCCAATAATAATGGCACCAGCAGAGCAATCTGTCCCTGGCTGGCTGAACCTTGTGTTTAACAAGACTATGATGAGTAATTGACCATTTGTAGCAACGCCCATGTGACTGGGGGCTGATTGTCTATTATGCATTGCTGGGCAAGCTGGTGAAAACACACTGATTAACCACTGCTTAAATTGCATTCCCATTACGCGCCCGCCAGTGCACTTGAGTGAGGGGCCCGGGAGCCCAGTTCTTTACACATTCATTTCCCCCAAGTGACACAACCATGAGGTCTCATGCATATGTATGAAGTTGCCAGTATGAGACCTCACTTGCACACACACATGCACACAGATGTGTGTATCATACATGCAAAGCTATAAAAATATATGCATAGGGTTAAGAAACACTATGAAGGTTAACCATCTTTGTCCTAGGATGGTTGATCTTGCAACATGTGTGACATGACCGGATTTTCTTCCACCTTTAATCAATCCAAACATGAGTCGGTCCCTTCCAGTGACTGTGAGAACAAAATGTCTGAAGTTTTAATCTGGTAAGCAGGGAATGAGCATCTCCTCAAGGCAGACAGAAGGCCTGAACTCACCGGTTTGCTCAGCACACCTACAGCAAACAGGCGTATTGCTAAAATGTCAAAACAAAAGGGTCAACAGAGGAGGTCACACCCATCTATGGTAGGTCAGGAAATACATTTTGAATAATCTGAGCCACATTTTCTACCATACCATAAGACAGGTGGAAATTCTCCAGGACATCCAAATTTTCCTAACTTCCACTTTAAAAAAAATAAATAAATAAATAAACCTCTATGAAATTAGCCTTTCGTGTCATTAATTTAATTTAATTTAAATATTAAAAAAGTCTGATTTCTTTGTGTAATACGTTAGTAAATTAATAACTTCATGAAGTACAGAAGACACAGCAACTCCAAAACCAACAAACAAAATGGCTATCCACCTGCTTTAAAACACTAAGAAGGAGTGATAGAATGGTCGAGTCTGTGGCAAGGCTTAAAAATATATGTTCAAAAATGCTCTCCATTCAATCTAGCGAAGTTTGAGCTGTTGAAGAATGGGCAAAAGTTCTTGCGTACAGATGTGGAAAGATAGGAGAGGCGTAGCCCAAAAGAGCAAAACCCCAAAAAGCGTATTGCAGTTTCGGTTGCATAATGAGAAATAAAACAATACAAAGTGTGTAAATAGGGTTGCAAGCGTATGATGCTGCTTTTGTGAAGATAAATAAACTCAGATGTAAAAAATAACTCAATTGAGCTGCTAACAGATCCGAAAATTGCAATAAACTGAAAGAACACCATCATTCCTTCAACTATTTAGAGAATGTAACGTATAGAACTGAAGAAGAGGATTCCTCAGTTGTAGGAGAGTTGTGTATGTTGATGCAACGCATTGTAAACTACCACAAAAGCCATTGTTTTTCTCCCTCTGCTCTCTGCTGCCACCTCCTATCACCCTGTCTCCATGGAGGGCTCCTGGCACAGCTCTCCAAACTACAGGGCAAAGGGGGTCAGGGGGTGGGATTATGGCCAGCGTGCTCACCAGGCATGCATCCAGCTTCCGTCATCCAGGCACCTAGGGCTCCTGTGTGCCGCCGCGTTTCACACGGCACACACTCGTCCCCTCTGCCTGTTGCCCCCAG
Organism: Poecilia latipinna; assembly: GCF_001443285.1. Lineage (NCBI taxonomy): Eukaryota > Metazoa > Chordata > Actinopteri > Cyprinodontiformes > Poeciliidae > Poecilia > Poecilia latipinna. The sequence continues at coordinate 212,586 of NW_015112941.1, read as the reverse complement.
GAACCCCAGCTTTCCTCATCGCCTCCAGCTCACATAGATCAGCTAATCCTCCTGCATTATTAACAGCTTTCCCTCAGAGAGAGAAAGACAGAGAGGGGGGAGAGAGAGAGAGAGAGAGAGAGAGAGAGAGAGAGAGAGAGACTATGAAGGTGACAAAATGAGCGAAGCCTCTCTTTATCTGAGAGGAGAGCTGCTGCTGTTAGAGAGACGACTAAAGGAGAAAGAGGAGATGAGAAAAGAGGATGCCAAGGAAGTAGATTTCAAAAGACTAAGCTAGATTTAAGGCCGATTTAAAATTATATTGAGGCAGGGGGCCGGGGGGGTTTGGGAGGGATACCTAAGGCCCTCCCCACAACTATTACATCAGACCTTCACATCTACTCCAGAGAGGATAACAATAACTTTTCCAATATCAGCTGCAGAAGAAAATATGGCTTCATAACACACTGACCTTTACATCAGGTTACTGGCTTGCTGACTCAGCAGTAATGAACATATCTAATAGTTTGTCATTTCATTTTGTTTTATTAAAAGAAACAGTGCAACATCATACTAAATTTTACCCTCTACATCCTGAAAGAATGGAAATACCAGGGGTGAAATAGCTAATTCCTGAGGGACTTTCATTTTGGATACCAACCTAAGTGCAAAACAAAGTTACTACAAGCACTGAATTCCCCTGTATTTATAGAAAATCTATCAGTACTGCTCAAAATGAAGTTACTTGATCTTTAAATGTATTATACTTTTCTTTCAACGCAGTTGTGCAGGTTCTTAAAAACATCAGGTCATGTAGATCCTAATTGGCGCCGATCTCTAATGGAAATAAAGATTAATCCTCTTATAGAGTTAAAGTAAGGGGGAAACGAATGAATTGAGGAATCAAAGCTTTCTTCTTTTAAGCCTAAAATTAATGTCTTGTAGAAAAGTTGAAACGTGCAAGCAAAAAAAAGGAAAAAAAAAGGGTCTGACAGATAGCACGGCAGCTCTTGAACTGGAGGTGTTAACTAGTTTTCAACATAGGTGTGTAAGATGACGGCGGAACAAAGCTTAACAACTGTGCACGTGAGGTGACGTGGGCCAAGGCAAAGGCCCCCGAGGACGGAAAGGAGCGAGCAGCAGGCTGGGAGGCGGAGCAAAAGAATGAAGGCCCAGTTGTCATGGGAACAAAGGAGAAACAGCGCTCAAGGCAAGTAGGCTTTACAACAAGCGATGGACTGATGCACTCAGTCAGCCTGCTGCTCAGCAACAACAGCCTTCACAGCCTACCTTGAAGCCCCAGAACTTGTATTCACACACTCACGTTTGTGTTGCTAACGTTGTAGGGACTTTCTATTGACTTCCATTAATTTCTACAGCCTAAACCTAACCTTTACCCTTTTCCTAACCCTACCCATCACATACCTAGCCCTAACCCTAACCAAAACTCAATTCATACCTTACCCTTAACTCTAACCCCTGACCCAAAAACAGTGTTTCCCCTTGTGGGGACCAGGCTCCGGTCCCCACAAGGAGCAATTGGTCCCCATAACGTAGTATATGTCAGGAAAATCGTCCCCACAAGGTATTACAAACAAACACACACACACACACACACACACACACACACACACACACACACCTCACCAAGAAACTTTATCTGGTTTTAATTGTTTGGATCCTGGGAGAGAGGCCCCACCTCTTTGTACTTTTTGGGCAACTAATCTGGTACGTTAGCAACCCTGCTGATTAATATTACTCAAGCTTGTGCTGTTGCTTGGTGTCCTAACAAGGCGTTGCACAATAATAGGATGTGAACAGATTTACGTGGGTCAAGAAGTAATCTGGGAAATAAAAACGGTGGAGAAGACATTAAGCACCCACCAATGGCATGTTGTCCTTTTGAATGCTGGACTCACACCAACATTTTCTCCTTAGGAAATGCACACTCATTCACACACTGCCCATGATTATTTCCCAGTGCATCACATTTCCTCCTCTGCTTTTGATAAATGAGCCCAGGAAGTCTTTGGTTCTCAGTCTTGTTTTCAGACAGCTGCCTAAAGGGACGGAAAGACGTGTCGTCTAGACAAGGACACTCGACAGACAATGAGAGAGGTGAGAGTGACGGTGACGAGAGAAGGGAGACAAAGAGAAAATTGTAGGTGTGACTGCATAAACCTGCTCTCCACCGCTCAGTGATCAGGGAGCGCCGCAGAAAATGGGCCAGAAGAAGCAGACCACGTATCTTTGGAAACGGTCAACACACACAAGAAGGCGAAGTGTGTGAAGAAGGCAGTCACTGTGGTGTGAAAGTTGAGTTCTTTATAATTCCAGCAAACATTCTCTACCTGTGTGATTATGGAGAGACTCTCACAAGTGTACACAGTTAGCCCTGTTAAGCAATAGACGAGTTCAAAGCGCAGAATGAAAAGAAAAATAGAAGGAAAGAAAAACAAAACAGTGTGCACTATCCAAACCTGTTGAAGCACCTTTGATTCAATTTCATTACTCAGTGTTCATTGGCAGGAGTTGATTAGCATACCGCATTTTGATTTGACAAGATTTGCCCGTTCTACTTTGCAAGCCTTCTCCAAGTCTTTTGAATTGTGAGGACATCTACTGTTCACATTCTGCCTCAGATATCCAGACAGATTTTCTGGATATCTTAATAACCTTTGGCTTCAGACGAAGGTTGCAAATGTAAAAAAAAATATATAATAATATATAATAATAATAATAATAATAATAATAATAATTTTAAATAATGGGACTTGTTTTCAAATAAATCAGATTTTTATAGAATTAATGGTAAGTGAGTACTCAAGAAGAATCAATGCAGAATTTACAGCATTACTTAAAGAGTGTACACACTTTTTTAACCAAGTTATTACACCCATATTACAATGTAAATTCTATAAATTAGGATAAATGCAACATTATATGTATTGTTTTTTTTATATAATTTATCATTCTACCATTTATTTGACATTACATAAACCTTGTATTTTAACAGCACTGTGCACACGTTTTAGAGACACTGTTTATGTAAAAAAAATAATAATAATAATAATAATTACAACAAAATAATCACTGGTGACTCAGTTAATTGTGGCATGTATTCTTGGGACAACTCCAAAACAAACTCACTCTGAAACCAAGGGAAATGAATATCGACTTACCAAGCAAAAACATACTGAGCAGGACGCCTGTTGGTACAAAGGTTTGACCTCCACTTTCTTTCCTACCAGACTTTCCTAACGAGCAAATTCCAAGTTCTGTCCAGGAATTTAGATGTCCATGAAAAATCAAGACGGACTTTCCACACCAGTGTTCACTCCTAAATACAGTACATAACTGGGCTTTTTAAACTTTGAAAAGCTGGACTGTAGTGAGGGACTGTACACACCAGCAGCTCCAGCCAGACTGCATATGCTATCCCAAAGGGCCGCTGACTAACCCAGCGCCTACTTCCTCACAATAAAACCCAGTAGGAATTTGAAATGGCTACTAAAGTGGGGGGGATTTCCTTTAAACAGTCAAAGTCATATTGAAAGCATTTGTGCAACTGGTAGCCAAATTCCTTCTCAGAAACAATTGTTGCAAATGTTTTTTTTTTTGTTTTTTTTTTTTTTCGTTTTGTTCTAGAGAGAGTTGATGGTAACATCTATCTAGTGAGAAGCTGGGCTGATCAAGAAGTATACTGAAGCAAGAGCGAGAAAGAGAGAGCAATCAGGCAGTCCAGCGCTGGAGCCGTGCCCAGTGCAGGGGTGGGGGAAAGTGCCAGCAGCGCACGCCTCCGACACTCTCCACAGTGCGTGCCTGTGGAGTGAGCTTAGTGGATGTGGTCAGCGCGGGGGTGGGAGAAGTGGAAAGCGAGAAGCAGTTGGAAGGATGGGTGGATAGACGCATGGAGGAAGAGAGTGAGAAGGACTCTTTTGACACAGGGCAACATCCAGTGGGGGACAGTAGGGAGGGTAAGAGTGGAGAGTTTAGAGCAGATAAGTGTGAGAGCAACTGTGAGAAAGTTCCAATGTGAAAGAGCGTGTGGGAGCTGCGGAGCATATGCGAGCATCTGTGTGCGCGATTGTGAGTCCATATGGCAGCCGTCTTGCCGAAGTTGACAGCCTGTGTTTGCAAAGTGGGGCTGGTGGTCAGCCACTTGTTCACTATCAGAACGATGACAGGGTAAAGACAGCGAAGGCAGACTAGAAATCCTTTTGGAGCAGTACAAAGCAAATACAATTTATTTGGAGAGGTCATATGATTTATCTACAAACTTTGAACAAGTGTTTGCACGGCATGCAAGAGGACATGACGGGGATTAGAGGTTCTTATCCTAAATAAATTAACCCAAAAATGGCTTACTGTAATTTGGCAGGAATTCTGAAAATAACAGTGAGTGAACTCGGGGCCCAAACAGAAACACAAGGAAATGCTTCTTCTGGGACGTATTTAGAGGCAACATCAAAGCATTTCACCGCATTTTGCACTGTCAAAAATATTTCTAACACTGACTCCACGGAAGTACAAGAAGGAAAGCAGTCATCTTGCAACAATACTGCTCTCACTCTATGTGTACAGATGCTTAAAGTTATTTGCAAAATTATTAATGCTCATTGACCTTTTTCACATTTTGTCACGGTACATCTACAACTTCAATCATTTGGGTTTTGCATGACACACCAACAAAACCAATTATGTAAATGTTAAAAGAAAAAAAAATAACGGATTAAAGTTTTTTTTTTTTTTTTCACTAGTGAATATCTGAAGAGTTTGACCAGCATTTATACAATCTCTGACTCAATAAATTACAGAACCCTATTTTGCTGCAAGCACAATCTCAAGTATTTTTTGTCTTCCAGCATTTAGTAAAGTTCTCAATTATATTTAGGTCTAGACTTTGACTGGGCCATTTTAACCTTTGAATTATCTTTGATCCAAACATGGCATCTCAAAATACAGTCCTCAAGGCATGCTGCCTTGAACTTTAAAATGCATCCTTGGTGCAAGAAACCTCAATCAAATATGTAACCAATTTCTAAAGAAGTCTTCTTATGACCTAAATATTGGCTCAGATGTACTGAATTAGAAACACATCTAAATGTGCTTGAGGGACGTTTAGTTTGACACTCCTGATTTGAACATTTTATTGTACTTCTCACTGTACTGCTTTGTTATGTCATGCTAAGAGATTAACCTCTGCCCCATTTTAACATTTTTGCAGCACATTTTTTAACTCCAACCATCTCTCACTAGCTTCTATGCCTGCTCTAGCTCATTATCGAACTACAATTCAGCTTCCAACGTAAGAGATTGCTGTGTGTACATGATGCATCTAGTCCAAATGTTTAATTTTTATCTGACTGTAATACCTTTTCCAACGTGACTGTTGTCATCGAGATGGATTTTCATCAACAATGGCTTTCTTCTTCCACAAAAAGTATGATCCGGAACTAATAGCTGTCCTCTTGTCAGATTCTCCCACGCGAGCTATAGATTCCTGCAGCTCCTCCAGAGTTAGCATGTTTCTCTGATTAGTTCTCTCAAAGTCTTTTGTATTTATATGTGTTATAGAGGAATTTAAATAATTATATTCCTCTACAGTGTTAGGACTCCTGCAGGATCCTTGTGGTTAGGTTATGCCTAAACCTTCAATTATTTAATCCATTACTGCAAGCTAACTTCTCTTTGCTCCCCTCCACAGGTATCCTGCTGCTTCTGCTTTCTAGATTATTTTGATTGTAAATTACAAAACTTCCACATATATCCTCCGCCCATGCACGCCAAAGTCACACTTCATATTAGAAACTTTGATTTTAACCGTAGCTTGTGTTGAACATATTTATAGGAACTTTAGAACAGGCATCTCCCTTCTTGCTGTGGCCTTTGAGCCAGATCAGAACATAATGCAACAGGATGATACACTTAACAATGCCTCATGACAACCTATCGCCACTTTTGGCTCTCCCTGCTAAAGAAAAGAAAAGGGATCAGACGAGGATCCCTCCACCATGTGTCACTGTGAATTATAGTTTATTCAGGGTAACATGTAATATTAGTTTATTTCCATTTCCAGAGATTGAACAGTCATATAAACAAAGACCAGCGTAAACCTTATGTTGGTCTATCAAACAAAAATCCCAAAACATTTTCTGGGTCCTACAAAATGTGAATAAGTTCAAGGAGTATGAATAAATTCGGAGGAAATTGTCACTAATCTTTTTCAGTGTATACTTGACCTAGGTGTTACAACAATTATCATTCATAAAGTAATTTTTCACAGAGTTTTATTGCCGTTCAAAGAGTTCACCACCACCAATCTTGATGAGGAGCGGATGGGGAGTGGCCGGCGAGCAAGCGAAAGCAATGCCTGGAAGAGTTCCAGCTTAAGAGATATTTTATTGGTACATTAAATAAAGAGGACATGCAGCACATTTGCAGCTTTACAGAGGAGCAGGCTAGAGAGAGAGTGCCATTTAAGAGTAAAAAATATTTCTGACTGTCGTGGTAAGAGCTGAGTGATGAGGGAGAGCGTGGATTTGAGGAGGATCAGGTAGAAATAAAGTTTAAGAACTACAGTAAAAATGAATGTAAAGCAGCAGCATCAGATGGAAAATTTACTGGGCTTAGCAAAAGGTTTGGGCTCACTTAGGCGTACTGGCTATGATTCGCGTCGAAATGCAGATGTTTGCCGAGTCACTGGGACAAATCTGAGAAGAGCGGTGAATTCCAGACCGGGGCGCCAAAGGTGGGAGGACAGATTTGAAACAGCAGCAGGTCGAGGACAACAATCTGGACAACCAAGATTCCAAACTCGTCACCCTACCGTAACACCCACCAGTGAAATCACCCACGTTCCCGATTCCCACAAAACAGACTTAACAGCACGCACAGTGAAAATAATGTTGCAACACACAGTAGGCAAACTGCCCCTTAAATTTTCCAGATGTATTAGGAAGGGAATTACAGGCTGCTCCATTCTAGTTTATTTTTTCATTGCAATGTGATTTTTTTCTCTGCAAAGCGCCTCAGTGTTTCCTTTAGCATTCTACTAAACCAGTAGGGTTATTTGTCTTTTAGTTAACCGTTTCTTACAGACTGGGCACGAAAAGAGGCGTGAATTTGTGGAGGGGTCACAGAGGTTTAACAAGTACGCTTGTATCTGACCCTTTGCTACGTGAGATTAATTTAGGGCCACGTGTCGAGTCCCGACTCTGCACTTCCACAGAATTGAACGGGAGATTCAATGCAAACGTTTATCCACATGTGCATGTTATCTCCCCACATTTAGCTGTCTCTTACTCACACCCCATCTCTCGTTTTTCAATCCTTCTCTTTTACACACACTTAAACTTATGAGCAAACATAGACGCGCGCGCACAGCAAAGCGCCCAAACACAAAAAAAGAGCCGCCCACAGCTGCGTCAGGCCATCGCTCTAACAATCCAATCTGTTTTCTTTCCCATGATGTTTCCCATTGGCACAGGGAGGAGAAAATCAGATTTACTCCCCCACAGGGCCCATGCAGTTGCACTGATATGGAAAATGATTTCAGTGCTGCTTGAGCCCATAAACATTATTTTGGTCTCTCTCCCCCCTCCCCGTTAATGACACATTTCTTCCCAGCATTGTGGAGCTCACAGAGGAAGGGGTGAGTGTAAGAGGGGGAGAGAGAGGAGGAGGAGGAGGAGGAGGAAGGGGAGATGAATCCTCCAGGGCCTCACATACAACAGGGGAGTCCTTCACCTCTCAGACTGCATCCTGGCTGTTCTCACTCCCACCTCTTTCACACACATGAGCACACAGGCAAGAACACAAACTGCTAATCAACCACTTCGGAGTTTTTAAGAGCCGGCTGTTGGGAAACAAACTGAATCAAAGAGTTATTTCTCACCTCTCTGTATGCAGTACCTTTTTCGTGTTGACGTGTTGCAGCCGCAAAGTGTGCGTGCATATGTATTCAGCCCCCATGAGTCGGTACACTTTTTGCTGAAATTACAGCAGCAAGTCTTTTGGGTTTTGTCGCCAGCAGCTCTGCCGATATTGAGACCTAGCGTTTTGCCGCTTCTTTTCAAAATAGCTCAAGCTCAATCACTTTGGATTATGGTGATATCAGGTTTATGTCTTGCCAGAGAATGTCCATTGATATAGGTTAGGACTTTGACTGGGCCATTCTAAAACATAAAATCTTTTTGATCTAAACCAGTGTTTCTCAACCCTGGTCCTCACCGCCCCCCAGTCCTGCATGTTTTAGGTATTTCCCTTCTGCCAAACACCTGAATTGTATCTCTGGGTGATTAACAGGCTTCTGCAGTACTTGATGGTCATCCAATCATTTGAATCAGCTGTTCTGGAACAGAGGTACATCTAAAACATGCAGAGCAAGGGGGCGGTGAGGACCAGGGTTGAGAAACACTGATCTAAACCCTTCCATTATAGATATGTTTGTTTAGTTTGGCATTTCTGCAAATCTGCACCCTCAGCCTCAGGGTTTTGTAAAGCTCTGCTGAAAAAACAAAGAAAAACCTTCCCACAGCATGATGCTGCCACCACCATGTCACGTTTGTTATGGAGATTTAAAGGGCTTTAGATGTTTAACTTTGATCTCATCTACTCAAAGCATATTCTACCAAGTTTAGTTGTTAGAAGATTGTCACTGCTACAATGCTAGAAGTGACAAACTACTAGCAGTGTAGTCTGTCACTACATTGCTATAGTGGCAAACATTAAAATGGATCTTTTATGGTTGACATTTAACCATTGGCTTGTGACAAACCCCAGCTGTATTTGGCCAAATAGTTGCAACTCCATACAGGTGATTCGGTTGTTTCCGAAAGTAACTGGCTGCACCGGATGAACTTGATTATTAGGGTATCAAAATAATGGGGCTATCTATTATGCAAAACACTTTTTTTCTGATGTTTACTTATTTGTTGAATACTTATTTTTCATTTCACAATAATGAGCTACTTTGGGTTGGTCTATAAAGTACAAATTCAATAAAAGCATGCAAATACATGCAACTACAGCGACAAAATATATTACCTACATCATCATCACCTCATCATTGTGTGCTATATTAATGTAGCAAATGACTGTTTAGAAAGAAAAGTAATTATTGACCAACTTACTCAAATGTCAGAAATTCAAATTTTGCACTGATCTATTATTCAGCCGGCAGGATCGACTGTTCCTGCAGTAAATCCTGATGCTCGACACAAAAAACGTCGGTTAATCAATAACATCCCACATTGATTGATTTTCTAAAACAATGAATTCGATGATGAAATGTGAAATTGTTCAAAGGATGGAAATACCTTTGTGAGGGCCAGTGTGTGGATGGATGTCAGCCTAAATCTAAACACATTTGGCTTAAGCAGCCCCACTACAACCCTGTCATCCCGCCTTCATATATTTCTTCATTGAAAGCCCCAGTCTAGCTGCGCCGGTTCTCCTCTTTAGCAAGAAATATGAAATGTATGAGCTCCAAACAGTTTCTGCTGGAGGCATATTGTCAGAGATGGGAGCATGATCCAGCCTCAAGGTTTAAAAGCGAGTCATTGTTCTGAGTTTGCTGAGATAAAAATGGCCCAGTAACAGGGCTCTAAACCTCTCATTTGGCGTCTAATAAAACCAATCTGCAGGGCTAAAAACGAAAAGGCAAACAGAAAACAGTCACGGTGTATATGACTAAAAGGTCATATTTCGGTGATTTCCTCATAACTGCAAACTCTAAAACTGGATTTTCACAGTCAGCTAGTTTCACTGGAATCAACCAGTGGATCTGGCTTATTTTACAGACGATGACTGATCTGTCTGAAACTGCACGGTTCATATTTAAGGCTCCGACCATACATGGGTGACTAACAGTAGGTTGCGTGCCAGCGAGGTCACGGACAGATTTGCCTGGTGAACGGAAAAAAAAAAGGCAGATTAAAACAAGTACTCAGCATTATACTCTCTAATTAGTCCCCTGTTAACTTTTGAACTTAATTGCTTAATTGAGATGTGGTTAGACTGGGCAGGTTTCCCCTCCCTGAGGGGGACCATACGGCTCCAGTTTTTCAGCCCTGCACTGCCTGGCACAGTAGGTGGCTGTTTCTCTTTCTCGTTCTGCTTCTTTGTCTTCTGAAGCATCCCACCACTCTAGCAACGAGCCACAGCGATGTGGCGCAGGAGGCAATAAAACTGTGCTTTGTGAGTGTGTTTTGGCTGTGATTGTACCACATATGCCGGTGCCACATCAAAGCAGACTTTTGACTACGCGGTCCTGGGTGGTCTAAGCCTCTTTTCTTTCGACCAGTACCAGCAAGGTAGGTAGGCTTTGGGGGGGGAAAAAAAAAAAAAAAAAAAAATGGGTTTGGGTTGGGGGGGGGTTT